>NW_015169814.1:106528-126537 GCF_001447785.1 Gekko japonicus | reverse complement strand
CGATTGGATTTATACCCCACCCTTCACTTGGAGTCTCAGAGCAGCTTACAAACTCCTTTCCCTTCCCCTCCCCACAACAGACACCCTGTGAGGTGGGTGGGGCTGAGAGAGCTCTTGACAGAAATGGCTCTTTTTCAAGGACAGCTGTGCCAGGGCTTGTGACGGACCCAAGGTCATATCAGCAGGTGCAGGCGGAGGAGTGGGGAATCAAGCCCGGTTCTCCCAGAGCAGAGTCCGCACACTTAACCACTGCACCAAACTGGCTCTCTATGATTTTACCATAGAGTTTCCACTGAGTCCAAGAGCAACGTGATGTCACTTCCAGCCTACATAAATCATTTCTTTATTTTATTATTTATTTATTTAAAACATTTATTCCACTTCTCCTAAAGAAAATAGTTTCTTTGAAAGGTGGGCTGCATGACACGATACCCTACTGAGGTCCCTCCTCCCCCTAACCCCACTTTCCCAGGCTCCACTCCCAAATCTCCAGGTATTTCCAAACCCAGGGTTGGCAGTCCTAGGTCAACAGGATTCCTTCCCTCTGCCCTCTTGCCCTTTATCAGCCATTCATGTGTGTGAGAGAGAGAGACAATGGGGAATTTCAGACAGGCGATAGATTCCGGAAGGGAACCAGTTCTCAAACGGGTTCTGGTCTGTCATTTCAGACAGAACCCGTTCGAGAACCGGTTCCCTTCCGGAATCTATTTGCCATTTCATACACAAACGTTTCAGTCCCGTTTAGGAACCGGGACTGAAGTGTTTTACCTGTCTTCCACTTCCAAGTGGTCTCCAGTGCCCTCTCCCGGTTCCGATAAGCTTTTTTCCTGCCTTTTATCGCCCGCGCGGGCGATCTCCGGCTGTGGTGTTGTTGTTTTTTTGAACGTTCGATTTATAGCACTGTAGCGGTATAGCAGTATAACGGAATAGCGTTATATCAACCCCATTGGAGTGCAGGAGTGTTTTTTGTTATACTGCTATAGCGCTATAGCGCTATAAATCGAACGTTTTTTAAAAATCGATCACCCGCGAGGAAAACGGCGGGAAAACAAACCGGTGCAAGTTTGAAATGCCAAACCGCTTCTGATCTGGCTCATTTCCGGTAGGGGCCAGCCCTGTGTGAAATGGCAGCCCTGTACCGGTTCACTTCAAAACGGACGATTGCCGGCTTGAAACCGGGTGAAACTGGGTGATGTGAAATTCCCCAATATGTTGACATATGCATTTGTTCACAGAGGGAAAATGGGATATGGGTCAATATCCCACTCCTCTTCTCCTCTTCTCACCCTCTTGGCTAGGCATGCCAGCCTCCAGGTGGGGTTCAGCTGTCTCCTGGAATTACAACTCATCTCCAGACTACAGAGGTCAGTTGCCCTTGGAGAAAATGGATGCTTTGGAGGGGGGACCCACTTGAGGTCCCTGTCCTCCCCAGGCTCCACCCCTAATCTCCAGGAGTTTCCCAACCTGGATCTGGCAATCATACGCCCCTCCCCCATCCTCCGCCACTGGCCGGGGGGACCCAGCAACCCTACTCTTTCCATAAGTGGGTCCAATGCTGCCATTTGTATCAACTCGTTTCCAACACATTTGCAAGTTTTTCTCATGTTCTCCTTCAAAGACGACCGCCGTTCAAAGGTGGCTCGAAATCCTGAAGCTCGTGCAATAATCACTTTTATAGACATAAAGTGTCTCCTTGTGAGGAAGGCATTTATCTGCTGGCAAGAGTGGACAGGCTTTTGAATGCTGTCGAAAGGCCTTCATGCTTATCGATTCCTGTCCCATGTAATCAAATCATTTTCAAGTGGCAAAATGGCTCCCAAATCTATCCTCTCCGTTTTGGCAAGTAATTATCCGTAGAGACGTTCATTGCTTTGTACACTCCTCCTAGAATTCTGTTTCTAACTTAATAGGCTTTCTCTTCCCGCCCCCCACCCCGTCCCAAATAGTTAGTTGCATCTTTTTTCTTGTGGTTTGGATTCTGTAAAGCACCTCAGACATTTTTTTTACACGTTAGCCTGCCTGAAATGGAAGAAGCCACCTTAAATCAATAAGCCTTTAATGAGAGTTTGAAATTGGAGTTGCTTTTCATTGTGGAATAACACTGCGGGAGGCTTTGTGACGGTGATTGAATGTGGCCTGTGTGTGTAAATAACAGAAGAAAGGATGCTTGACGGACATGCCATTCTGAGAAAGAGTTGCAACATTCTAAGTCTATTGACTTCAATACCCTTACAAGATGGTAACTCTGCTTAGGATTGCAATGTTAGCCTCAAAATCTTCTTTATGAAATCAGAGATTCAGATTGGGGTGGCCAACATGTTGCTCCTGGGGTGTCATGGCGCCCGCCAGCACTTTTTCTGGCCCCCACAAAGTGTTTTTGGAAAGTAGGTGGGGCTTTTGTCCAGCAAGGCTTCTGATTGGCCATTGCAGATTTTTCTTGCTGCACAGATTTTTCAGAGCATTGCTTTGGCAGCAACTGCCAGCGTAGTGCAAGCATCTTCACTGTGTAAGTGAAGGTAAGCTGCAGTTGCCATTTGGTGGCTGGCTCCCCCTCCTGCATAAGTGATTCCGTGGCAGCCATTTTGTGGCTGCGCCCACCATGCCGCATCAGAATTCCAAAGGTGTTACAGGCTCAAAAAGGTCATGGACCCCTTATTTAGACCTGTTTGTGGATAAAAGATGGAGAATATCGAGGTGTCACATCCAGTGGTATCATTGTTACATTTTAGCTTGGTGTATCATCATACTTGTATACACTTGTTATGTATTAGGTCTGGAACATTCCAGGACTATCTACCAGAGACTGGCTGAGCTTGGAGCTCTAGAACAATAGCCCACCAGGACTCTGGAGGTGGCCAATGAGAAACTAATTTTATGTAAACAGCCTATCGTTGGGAGTTGGGTGTGCTTGGGTGTGGGTTTTGCATGCTATTTAGACAGGGCTGTTGCACTGGTGCTTCAGTCTTGTTCCTGAAATCACTTAATAAAGTAGAGCTGTTCACTGCAATTTAATAATACTATTGTCCAAAACAGCAGCAGAACAGCTCCAGGGGTTCTTGCATGACGCCTCTATCCTGGATCCATTCCAGTCTGGCTTCTGCCCTGTCTATGGGATGGAGACAGCATTGGTCGCCCTCACAGATGACCTCCGGAGACATCTGGATCAAGACAGGTCAAATACTGTTGTTGCTTGAACTAAAAGCAGCATTTGACATGGTCGAGTACAATCCCATGACCCACTGCCTCACCAATGCAGGGATACCATGGTTGGGGATGGAGGGTGGCACTTAGGGAGAGCATTTCTCTGTGTTACCCTCTGGTATGCAACATCCCTCAGGGGGCGATCCTCTCCCTGATGCTGTTAAAAAAAATCTGTATGCATCCCCTGACCCAGTTAATCTAGGGGTTTGGCCTGGGGTGCCACCAGTACGCTGATGACACCCAGCTGTATTTTTTGATGGATGACCAGCCAGACTCCACCCTGGATATATTGGCCAGGGCACAGTTGAAATGAAATCCATAGAAGATGGGCTCATGGAAGCTCCACTGCCCCCTCCCCGGCTGACGGTCTCATCTTCGGCATGAGTCTGGTCTCTGGATAGGTTGGAGGGTTTTCCCCAGGGAGTCAGGAGGGGACCAGCCTCGGCCTCCTGACATGGGGGCATTAACAATTTTAAGGGGGCGGCACTTCTGGTTTGCCTTTTTGTTTGCCCTTCCTCTGGTTCTCCCCCTGCCACTTAACTTTCCCCCAAACTCAGCCTTAGCTCTGCTCTGAGCCTGTTTCTAGCCCTTCCTTTCCATTCCCCCAGCCTTGTGCAACCCCAGGTGAGCATCAAAGATGCCAGAGGAAAAGGAGGGAGGTTCAAAGCAGCCCAGCTTTGAAGGAGAACGGAGGGAAGACCGAGCGTTCCAGGTCAGGTGAAGGAATGGGGGAAAACCGTGGCTGAGCTGGGACGAGAGCTGCATTCCTGAAGTCCATGGCTAACAAAAGCAACTAATTGGACCAAAAAGAGGTGTCGCCAGAGGTTTCCTTCTGGGACTGAAGAGAAGGGTGGCGGGTGAGTGAAAGAGTTTCCTCCTGCGTGGAGGCTGGCTCCTGCTGTGGGCTCACTGAGAAGGAGGAGGTGAGGGCCCCGTGGAAGCGGGGACTGGCAAGGCACTTTGGGAACCCAGCATTGGCGGGGGTTGCTAGGCAGGAGTCAAAGAGAAAGTCCACATGAGGGCGGCAGGGGGAGGGGGGAACACACACATTGAAAAGGCTGTGGTTGATTGCGCTGCTCCTGCTCTGGGTGGTTGCCAGAGCCCCACTGTGCTGACTTGGCTGGTCGCCACCGAGGCGATAAGCTAGAAGCTGAAGACACGAGCTGGAATCAAGGTCAGTGAGAAAGCCAAAGGTCTGATAGCCATGAAGTTGTTTCAAGAATGCAGGTTTCCAAAGGCAAGGAGCGACTGCTGCACAGTCAGAAGCAGGTCTGATTTTGCAGAGTTGTTGCCATGCTGGAGCAGGTAGGTGCAACATGGGGTTTTAAACAGATCCTCCCTTCCTTTGGAGTCGAGTCTGCAGAGGCTTACAACTCCTCTCATTGACGTTGCTGGAGCTGCAGCCTGGCACTTCTTCTTCATTCCTGCAAAGTCATCCTCTGCCGTGCCCTACGTCTGGGGCACTCAGGGGAACTAGGTGGGGAGTCTTGCCTCGGGGTGTCTGCAGCTGGGGTTGCTGACCCCGGCTCAGGAATGGCCTCTCCTTCTGGCTGCACCTCTTCTGCAGCTGCTGGTGACTCCTCCTCCTCCTCAGTTACTGCTAAGGGTTCTTCCTCTGGGCTGTCTCTAGAGGAGGCTGAGTTGTTCCCTGCCTTTTCCTCATCTGAAACCTACGCAGCTTTGGCAAGCAGGCAGGCAAGTGGCTGTTGTTTTTGCTGCCTCTGCCACCATCTGCACTGTTATGTTCCATTGTGGTGCACGGCTGTTCAACCACCACCACCTTTATTGGTATAGCAGATTAAAGAAAGACAAGGAGGAAAATGAAATCCTAATATGTATCTCTCCTTTTAGAAGCCAGATACAGAAAATTCACCACCGTTTCAATAATTACAGCACTTGGGGTGGAAAGAAAATAGAGGGTCTTATGTTCATCAGATTGGCCTATTAGATCCAATATCAACTGATTCCAATGCATAGTATGAATACCAGAATAGTAGGTACAGTGCAAAAAGACACGCTCAATACTTTCTACTTCATTCCGGCCACAGTCGCATACCCTTTGTACACATGGAATCTTTTGAAACCTCCCGTGAAGTACTGCAGAAGGCAGTACATTAAAATGGGCTAGCATATATGCTCTGCGAATAAGTAGATCGAAGAGACAAGAGAAATACATTGTTAGTGAACCAGTAGGAGAAATCCCTAACCTCCGGGGAGAAGATCTGCCAGAGGCAGAACTACTCGGTAGTTGTATCTCAATATCCAAGAGTCTTTGATTAAAACAAAAGCTGATTTTTTTCTGTCAGAAACAGCAATTCGCCAAAACTGATCCCAATTACAGTAATCTTCTTTTCTATATGTGATAACCATGAGAAAGACTGGAACTCAGCCAAAACTTGGGAAATGAGACAGTTAGGATTAGCATTGGTTTTAAAGTGTAAATTTAACCAAAATTTTAATGTTATAATCCACGCTTTGGTCTCAAGGAGTCTTTGATTGGTTTCCAAACAGATAGCCACATAGGAAACACGCGCAGGGGAGGCCTAAGATTTTCTGGACAACTTCCTTATTAATAGCACAAATCTGCAGGGGAGGCCTAAGATTTTCTGGACAACGTTAGATTGATTCCCCCCCCCTACTTCCTTATTAATAGCGCAAATCCGGATCAACATGTATTGATAGTGTCCGGCCAAAAGACATCCACTTAGCCTCAACCAGAGCCAGAGACTTTTTGGCTCTGGCTCCAGCCTGGTTGAACATACTCCCAAATGAGATCAGGTCCCTGCAGGACATCTTACAATTTTGCAGGGCCTGCAAAATGGAGCTGTTCCACCAGGCCTTGGGTTGAGGTGGCAGGTGTCCAATTTATGGCCTCCTTGCCCAAGCCAGCCTGCTTCAATCAGCTTATTCTGTATACTGTAGTAACAGAATGCTGCAAGACTCCCAACCCTTGGTGGGGCATCATTGACACCAGCGCCAGTGGTGAGGAGCTTAGGATGGAGTAACTCTGCATGCCTCACTTTCTATGGAGGCCCACATCACGAGTATTGCCAGATCAGCTTTGGTTGGTCAGGCAACTGGTTTCCTATCTCTCCTCCCATGACTTAGCTATGGTGATTCATGCAATGGTCACCTCCAGGCTGGACTACTGTCACTCCCTCTACACTGAGCTGCCCATGAACTTGATCCAGAAACTTCAGTGGGTACAAAATGCACCAGCACGCCGGCTGACTGGGATGCATATATGGGTGCATATTCAGCTAGTGCATTGGTTGCCAGTTGAGCACCGATATTAACCTTTAAGGACCTAAGTGGTCAGGGTCCAACATATCTGTGGGACCATCTCTCTCAATACCTTGTAACCCTTGAAGAGCTCTACGCTCATCGGATCAACATGTATTGATAGTGTCCGGGCCAGAGATGTCCACTGTAGCTGCACTGTTTTGATGAGGCTGGTGCAAAGGGGCATGAGTAGAAGCAAAGGTGGTGGCAGTTGAGGCGGGGTTACGGAGGAGACAGGCAGGTGGGATGGGACACTGTAAGGGGTGGGCCCCGGGTGGTGGCTGGAGATCTCCTGGAATTACAACTGATCTCCAAATGAGAGAGATCAGGTCCCCTGGAGCAAATGGCTGCTTTGGAGGGTGGACTCTGTGGCGCTATATCCCGTCGGAAGTCCTTCCCCTCCCCAACTCCCGCCCTCCTCAGGCTCCGCCCACAAACTCTCCATGCGTTTCCCAACCCAGAGCTGGCAGGCGACCCTCTGTGGGCCCCCCTCCAGATCTGTCACCTGAGTCACCCGTCTCAGTTGGCCTTTAGACGTGTCAGGGAAACGGTGGGCCTGTGAGAATTCCCTGATGCGTGTGCACAAATCGGGGAACCTCCATCTCCTGGTAGTTCCAGGCCCCCGAGAGATCAAGTTTGCCCCTACTAGGGCCAGGGCATTTTTGATGGTGGCTCCTACCTGGTGGAACAAGCTCCCAGAGGAGATCCGGGCCCTGCGGGACTTTATGCAGTTCCGCAGGGCCTGCAAGACGGAGCTCTTCCGCCAGGGGTTTGAGTAGGAGCTGCTGCCGCCACTACCCTACCACCGAAGTGGTGTTGCCCTTTGGGCAAGCATGGCCTGGCCGAAGTATAGAGACAGCATAGCGGGAGATCATGCTACTGAGAGAGCTGGCCGCCAAATTTGGATGGTTGTTCCCATCTTGGATGATTAATATAGGTACAGCACCGTGTTATAGGAAGGTTTTACTGTGGTTTAAATGTTGTATTTTATTATATGTTTTATTGTATTTTATATCTCGGCTTTGCCGCATGTGAGCTACCCTGAGCCTTTGGGAGGGCGGGATAGAAATCGAATAAATAAATAAATAAATAAACTTTATAATGGGCTATGGGCCAGGTCACCAGCATGCTCTGCTAATCCTTTCTACTGTGTACAGCATATACCTGGGATACTGTTAAGTTTGTTAATTATCCTTCACCATTCTTGGGTTTAAATTTGAATTTTAAATTTGATTTTTGGGTTTTAAATGGGATTTCATGGAAATTGTACCACTGGGTTGCATTTATTGAATTGATTATCATTTTATGGGTACCTTGTAACTCGCTCTGAGCCTCTTTGCGGGGGAGGGGGGATAGAAATCCCATGAAATAAATAAACAAATAAACAGAGAATATTGTGCAATTTGGCAGAGAGTTCGATTTCTTGGTAATCACACTTTTTTTAAAAAAAGGTTCAAGTTTCTGCCTAGAAGACGTGCTTGGAAATGTTTACGTAATATATGATGTATTAACAGAAGAACTTGAAATTCAGTCTTTGAGGGGAAGGTTATAGTATCATGCATGCTTCCTTAACCCTTCTAAGAACAAAAAATAAAAATGTGTGGATGGTGACAGGTTTAGTTTAGAGAAGTTCTATGAGTTATGGGTCAGGTTGCAAACCTCCAGATGGGCGTAAGTAAACAAAAAAACAACTGTGATATTATTATGCAATCTATTCAGTAATCATTATCAAGCATTTATATTATGGTACAAATTACAAAACATGTTCCAATACAAAATACACAAATATTTAAATTGTCCTTGTAAACCAAACCCTCCGTGCTCAAACGCACTACAGCTGCATTAAGCTGAATGTAAACATAGATTTCAAGGTCTCCAATATAAAACACTCTTCAAAATAAGACTGAATAAGCAGAGAAGAAAAAACTTTTTTGACTGCCATGGTACTTTGATAAAGGATCAAACACAGGTGTGGAGCTGGCCCATCGGAGCCACAACAGTTGATCAGATATTTGGAAGAATTTACCTCTACATCAAAGTTTACATTCCAATCCCAAAGAAGGGCAATGCCAAGGAATGTTCAAAGTATCCCACAACTGCACTCATTTCACACACTATCAAGGTCATGCTCAAGATCCTACAAACTAGGCTTCAGCAGTACGTGGACAGAGAACTGCAAGAAGTACAAGCTGGGTTTCGAAGAGGTAGAGGAACTAGACATCAAATTGCCAACATTCGCTGGATTATGGAGAAAGCAAGGGAGTATCAGGGGGAAAAAACTACTTCTGCTTCATTGACTATGCTAAAGCCTTTGATTGTGTGGGTCACAATAAACCGTGGCAAGTCATTAAAGAGATGGGAGTACCAGACCACCTCACATGTCTCCTGAGAAACCTGTATAAGGGTCAAGAACCAACTGTTAGAACTGGATATGGAACGACTGATTGGTTTAGCATCAGAAAAGGAGTACAACAAGGATGTATATTGTCCCCTTGCTTATTTAATTTATATGCAGAGTACATTATGCTAAATGCCGGCCTGGATGATTCAGAAACCAGAATTAAGATTGCTGGGGAAAACATCAACAACTTCAGATATGCAGACAATACCATTCTAATGGCAGAAAGTGAAGAGGACCTAAAGAGCTTCTTGCTCAAAGTAAAAGAGGAGAGCGCAAAAGTTGGCTTGAAACTCAACATCAAAAAAAGTAAGATCTGTTTCTTCAAGACGACCTGCAGATAACATCAGGTACATGGCTCCCTAGTCATCAAATCACCGCAGACTGTGACTGCAGCCATGAAATTAAAAGACGCCTGCTCCTTGGGAGGAAAGCGATGGCGAACCTAAACAGCATGATAAAAAGTAGAGACATCACCCTGCCAACAAAAGTCCGCATGGTCAAAGCAATGGTATTCCCAGTAGTCATGTATGGCTGCGAGAGTTGGACTATAAGGAAGGCTGAGTGCCGAGGAATAGATTCTTTTGAACTATGGTGCTGGAGAAGACTCTTGAGAGTCCCTTGGAATGCAAGAAGATCAAATCAGTCAATCCTAAAAGAAATCAACCCTGACTGTTCCCTGGAAGGCCAGATAATTAAACTGAAGCTCAAATACTTTGGCCACCAAATGAGAAGGGAGCACTCACTGGAGAAGACCCTGATGCAGGGAAAGATTGAAGGTCAAAGAAGAAGGGGGCGGCAAAGGATGAGATGGTTAGACAGTGTTATTGAGGCAATGAACATGAAATTAAGCAAACTCCGGAGTACGACGGAAGACAGGTGGGCCTGGCATGATGTGGTCCATGGGGTCATGAATAGTCAGACTCGACTGTGTGACTGAACAACAACAACAACAACAACACATTCCTTTAACTGTCTCAGTGTAGCCCTGGATCTTATGTTGATTTAAGTCTGTTTCCTCCATATCAACATATGTGGAGGGGAAAATCCATGTGGATGAACAAGAAGCTGTTTCTGAAGTCTTAGCTGAGCTTTTTCTGGTGGTCAGGATCATGTAGAGAAAATACCGGGGGTACAGTTAGTGAGCAAGCCTTAGTCATCCCCTTTGATGCTTCCGATGAGCTGTGAGAACTACAACAAAAAGGGAGGGGACGAAGGGTAGCCAGATGAGTATCACTTTCAAAGTATGCCTCAGTCTAGCCTAATAATAACCCCTTCCTCAAAAGACCTGCCAGTCAAAGAAATGTTTCCTTAAATGACTCCGGTAATCTAGTCCTGAACTGGGCTTTCTTAGCATGAGCAGTTGGGGTCGAGGGAATTAACTTAAGCCCTCTTTTCCTCACTTGCTCAGATCCACCCCCCTCATTTCATCCGATTCTCTTTTTGTCCTTCCACGCCTTGATTCATCTTAGGGAGAGTGTTCGTACCTCGGATAAGTCTTGACAGAAACCATCTTCTCTCCCCATCTTTAATATTAATAGCTCTTTTGGCTCTGAATGACGTATCCACTCCAACTAGAAATCACTATCTGGGCTGCTTTGCTGGTCACTCTTGACAGAAGCTGTGGTGATAGTAATCTTCTGTGTGCTGGAATCCTGTCATGCCTTATCTCAAAGAATAGGTATTATTCCTGTGGACAGATTAGTGTGAGAACAATTGGTGCTGGTTGTTGTTTTAAAGCAATCAAAATATTATTTCCCCCTCCGTCTTGGCTCCGTTTGACATCCGTCGTGGAACATGTGAGCTCACTGTGATACAAAAGCCTCATGTCCTCAAAGGCTCACAAGATCCTCTTCAAGAGTAAACAGTAGCTTCTGGCTATGTTTGCTCGCATGCATTGCGGAATCCTGGGAGTTTTGGGGTGGGAGAAATGCAGATGGATACCTAGAACAGCATAAATGACATGATTGAGGAAAGATCCAACAAAAAAAAAATGATCAAGGGCTAGAAAACCTTCTATATGAGGCAAAGTCAAATCATCTGGAGATTTTCCATTTAGAAAAAAGGGGTGACATGATAGAAGAAGAAGAGGAGGAGGAGGAGGAGGAGGAGATTATACCCCGCCATTCACTCCTCGAAGGAGTCTCAGAGTGGCTAACAATCCTTTCCCCCACACACAACAGACACCCTGTGAGGCAGGTGGGGCTGAGAGAACTCTCTTGAGAACTGCTCTTGAGAGAACAGCTCCTAGAGAACTTGTGACTGACCCAAGGTCACACCAGCAGCTCCATGTGGAGGACCAGGGAATCAAACCCGGTTCTCCCAGATTAGAGTCTGCACTCCTTACCACTACAGCAAACTGGCTGTCTTACATTCCCCCCTCCCAATTCATCCTCACAACTACCCCATAAGGTACATTATGTGGAGAGGAAGTGACTGCCCTCAAATCCCCCATCAAGCGTCCATGCCAGAGGTGGGATTCAAACCTGGGTCTTCTGGAGCCCAGCCCAGCATTCTAACCACTACACCAAGCTGCCTCTCTGGCTTTGTGTGACCACCGAAGCGTCAGTTGCTCACTGATGATATTCGCTGTTGGGTTCTTATGCTTATTATGGGTAGGGCCTTTATAGAATGGATATGGATACAATCCAGCAGAAATGGAGTGATTTTACGGCCCATTGAGTTCTATAGGGCAGACATATGCCTGCTGAAACCTCTTCCATTCATATCCATTGACCACAAAAGTGCTTTATTTCCACTGGATCGTGCTTGATGTACGCTCGGTGAAAAATCCATCGGGGATGGTTTTGTTGGGTGGGGCATGGTTTTGTTGCAAGGGCCGCCAACTCCGTACTGGGAAATCCTGGAGAGTTTGGGGTGGAGCCTGCGAAGGGCAGGAATTGGGGAGGCGAAGGGCCTCAGCAGGGCTGAGTGCCAAGGCAGTTGTTTCCTCCAGGAGAACTGATCTCTGAAGTCTGGAGACCAATGCTTCCCTAAGCTGTAGAGTCTCGTGGGCAAAAATTCTACTTTGTGAGCTACTGGCATTAAAGCTGTGATTGAGTGACTTGGCTGCTGCATAAATTAGTTTGCTCTGGAGCCCCATCCTTCCTGAGCCGGAGGCTAAAAGACTGTGAGCTAGCTCACACTAACTCAGCTTAGAGGGAACACTGTTGGCGACCCACTGTAATTGTGGGAGATCACCCAGCCCTAGTTTTCTGGCTCATGTGCCGTGCATGCAGACCTAGCGGAAGGCTCAGAGTATTACTTGTTGTGATCTACATCTGGACCTGATGTTAATTTGTTTGTGGAACTTCATTATGTGTATATGTTGTGTCCATATGAAGAGTTCGGTAGCTCGACATTATGGCCACCTGAGCCCCAGTAGCTTATTTTCTGGTTCAGCAAGCTTCAGGACTGGGCCATCAGTCAGACAGATAAATTAGGCCATCTACTAATTGATTATGTCTGGTTCGTTGTCAGACCACTGGCAGGAGAAACAATTATCCTGTCCCTTAAGGGTATCTTTTGTGATGAGGTTTTAATTAATCTTTTCCCCCCCTAGAAAATAAAATTGAGCAGTGAGAACTTTTATGCGAAGGAACTTATGCAAAGTGGTTCTTACATATGTGTTCACTATTCCTGTAGTTCATAAAACCTTTGTTTGCAAAAAAACAAACAAACCCATCCACCAGAATAATATTTTCTGTTGTGTATAGTGTTTAACTACAATGTATTACCCTGATGATGACATCACATCACCACAACAGCTTCTTAGTGAAACATTCCGTAATGGGACAATTCTCTGCGATGGCAAAAAAAAAAAAAAAAAAACCATCTAGAAGGATAAATCTTTGGCAAGGTGAAACAGGAAATGGAAATTTGGAACAGTCAATGTATATTTTAAAGTCCTCCTCAGTGAGACATGACAGAACACGATATGTGGATTTTCATCAGACAATAGCTTGCTTAACTGGATACGAATCAAATTAATTGTTTTTACCCACCCTAACCAGTCTGTCATGATAAGACACACATGAAGGGTGGCATGGCTGACATAGCCAAAAGGAGGTTTCTGTCTGCACATTAGCAGGATTTTCGTTGACGTTGAGAAACAAATTTGCAAAAGCAGCTTTCGCTGCATGAGATGGAACCAGCAAATGTGACAGATGGACACAGCACTTAGAGTTGCTTTGGGGTCCATTCAAACGATGTCTCTTATTCAGCCCTGCATTCTTTTAAAGACTTTTCTGCAAACCCGGAGGCCTCTCCGCCAATAGTTCACACCTCTACCATTGCCTTTGGTAGCTTTACTCTGTGGATGTTTTTATCCACATGGTATGGAACCCCCCCATCACTATTAGGTATATACAAGCAAGGACTTGTGGAGGCATCTTATTTTCCCCTCTTCTACTTTATTTATTTATTTATAAGTTCAATTTATACCCCGCCCTCCCCGCTACGCTACTTCCGTTTTTTTTCCTCCTTCTTTGGAGGTTTTTAAACAGAGGCTAGGCGGCCATCCGACAGCAATGCTGATTCTGTGAACTTAGGCAGATCATGAGAGGGAGGGCAGGAAGGGTTGCCTCAGTGCTTAGTTCTTGTGGCCCTTTCTTACACACCCAAGGAAATGCTGATGGCCACTTTGGGGTCAAGTAGCAATTTTTTCTCCAGGGTAGTTTTGGCCAGGGATCATGGAGGGTTTTTGGGGTTTTTTGCACGGAACAGGGGTCACTGGGAGTGTGGGGCGGGAGGTATTTGTGAATTTCCTGCCTTGTTCTGGGGGTTGGACTAGATGACCCTGGAGGTTCTTTCCAACTCTATTTTTCTATTTCTTCTGTTCCTTCCCCGAAAGCCCCTATAGCCTCTCCCCTTTTGCAGCTTCCCTCTCTCCTCCCCACCTACCAGCCGACCTCTGTCTGTCCCTCTGCTTTCAGCTTCCCCTCCTTCCTTCCCACTGGCGGGCTCTCCCTCAGAAAACTCTGTTGTTCAGAGTGAGCCACAGTCTCAAGGCCCAGCTGTGCAATGGGAAACCCTCGAAGCCTCGTGGGCAGGGGTCATTTTGTAGAAAAAGAGGTTGTGCTCATTAGCATAACTCATTAGCATAACTTATTTGCATATGCCATGCCCCCTGACATCACCGGAAGTGTGTCAGAAGGCAACACCCACTGCTTAGGCTCCACTGGACTATTTTGGATTGCTAGCTATTGGGGGGGAGGGACGGGACGTGCAGTTCTGTCCTTGCAGAGGAGGGAGAGCTTGTACCTGAATACAACTTGGTCTTAAAGATGCCACTGGACTGTTTTGGGCCGGGGGCCCGGGGGGGCTCTGCAACTTACCTGGTTGCTTCTTGCTCTGACTGAGGACTGCTGGGAGCAGGGGGTGGGGCTTGTTGCATGTGCCTGCCCCCTTGGGATCTTTACTGCCGGAGCTCCGCTCCTGTGGACTCCTGCAGGAAATGACCCCTGCTCATGGGGGACCTCATTTCTCCCTGTATCCCTTGCCTCATACTACTTCCTCTTTGGCAGCCCCCACATCCTCATTTTCTTGCTTCCTTCTTTTCTTCCCACCCACCCACCAACTTACCAACTTACCTTGCTCTGCCCTTCCCAACTTCAACTATATTTCGCATTATATTTATTTCATTTAAACCCCACCTTTCTCCCCAACGGGGATCCAAAGCAGTTTACTTCACTCTCCTCTACTCCATTTTAACCTCACAACAACCCTGTGGATAGTAAGCTAGACTGAGAATGTGTAAGTGGCCCAAGGTCACTCAATGAACATCTACAGCAGAGTGGTGATTCGATCTTGGGTCTTCCAGATCCTGATCTGAAACTATACCCACTATACCCACTATCTTTTGTCTGTAACAAGCAGCCAGGCCTGGGTGAATCATACAAGTTATGATTTGGTTGCTGCGGGACCTGGCCCCAAGGAGTCCTTGTTCAAAGACCAAAACAACCCTGGAAAGAGCTCTGCCCCCTCCCTCTGCCTTTTTGACAGAAACCAAGGCTTGAATCCTGGCAATGTTGTTATGATTGCCTAGCAATGGTGACAGAGAGCATTTTTTTCTTAAAGCTACAGGTGCTGTTTCTATTACTTGGGGGAGTTTTAACCCTCTTTTTTGTTTTTTGTTGTTTGCATTGTTTTTAGATTTCAGATTTTGCTGAAAACATGGGGCTTTCCTCAGGTTTGTAAAATGATCCATCTTGTCTGTTCATGGCTTGAATCTCCAGATTTAATTACCCACAAATGGGGCCACATTGAAAATTGGATATATTCATAAAGATGATTGGGAATGTTCCATATCCTAATTATTCAACATGTTTCCCATCTTCCTCTGGTAGTGTTGAAATATTATGCCACAAATATCTTGCCTGCTTACTATAGCTCAGCATTTTCTTAGGTAAATGTCGCATCCATCACATGCACACACACATACACACAAATCTCTAAGTCAGTGAATTAGCACCACATTTTGAGGACAAAGTGTGCTTACTAGGTCAGTGTGGTAAGAGAGCCAGGGTCTGTTACCAGCTAATGGTACTTTATGTAAGTAGATTTCTTTAATGCAGCTGCACATAATCTTTCTAGTATTTTACGATACTTATTCCTAAAGCTTCTAAAATTCAAGTGCTGCTAAATTTAACAATGGAGAATCACGGCACATGCCCTGATCACGAGAGCAAACAGGCATGTTTAGTTTATTTTATTGATTAATTGATTGACGTGGAGGGGAAAAAATGTTTCAAAATTGGTTAGCTTCCCAGAGGCTGGTGTAAGGATTTCCATGGAATATAGAAGTGGAGCAAGACTACAGTTTCTTATCCACATTCTGATTCTTTACTTTGAAAGACACCTGCCTGAAAATAAACTCCGTAGAAATCAGTCTTGCTTCTCTGTATGCATGTGTGTTTGCCGTTTAGAAGTGCACATCTTATCTTGATATACTGCACATTGTAATAGGATTATAAACGATGGTATCTCTCTTGGATTTGTGGAGGTGGCCTCTGATGATGTCAGTCACGCTGACCTTCTGCAGAAAAGTACCTCTGCATTTCACACATCTTAGCAGTTAATTTGGTTTATACTTTGAAGTTTGAAGAAGGTACTCAAAATGGTACGAGTAAGAACATATCGGAAGGGAAGGGAAGACAAGTCGGAACAGCTGAAGAGGATTAAACTTCAAAGTTTTCATTGTCTGAATCTAAATGGGTTTCTCCGTGTTCAAAGGCATTGGGAGGGAACGTATTGAGAATGTATTTGTGTGTGTGTGTGTGTGTGTGTCAGAAACTGATAGTGTCATCTGGACACATATAATTAGCTTTATTAGGATAGCAGAAGTGCAGCAAAGGTATGTTAAATAGCTGTCTGCTCATGGAATAAACAGGTTTATTGTCGCTTTTGAAGTCCTCCGGAACCATGGCTATTGATCACTGGAAGTTTCCTCCCAAGTGATGCCCAGGGGACCTTCTTCTGCAGCTATGTTGGAAGTTATTTATTATTTATTAATATTCTTTACTGTCACATAAGGTTGTCAGACTGCAACCCCGGTGGAGGTGGGGGTCCCCTGCTACCAGGCCCCACCCCTCCGCCGATCCGCTGGCCAATAGAGGGACTTACCAGGAGAAAGAGGAAGGCCCAGGTGACATCAATGGCAATGTGGTGACATCACTTGCGGTGTGCACAGGAAGTGACATCATCATGCCAGCGACGTCTAGTGTTTAGGTAGAAGCCATTTTTACCATAGTATTTGTGCCCAAATACCACAGCATCACCGGCGATGTTGCCTGGGCCTCTCTCCCTCTCCTGGGTAAGCCCCCCATACCCCCCCCCAGTTGCCAGGAGGGACCTTATTATCACATCAAACAGCAACTTTGACTTCAGTTGATTTGTGTGAGCAAAGCAGGTCCCAGAATTTACTACCCATAACTCTGTGGTCATTGATGGGTCTCTAGAAACCAAGTTCAGAGAACTTAGAGACTCATGTGAAGTTTTCCTGCTAATACTAATCAGGAGGAAATAGGCTGGCTGAACATTTGTAACTCTAATTCCTGTTTGTGTGACATTCCATCAGATCTCCAAAGCTAAACAGGGTCAGTCCTGGTTAGTGCTTGGATGGAAGACCACCAAGGAAATACTGGATTAGTACACAGAGGCAGGCAATGGCAAGCTACCTTTGTTCATTTCTTGCCTAGAAAATGTATTAGGGATTGCCATAGGTGGGCTGTGACCTGACAGCACTCTCTTCCACATGCCTGACATATCTTCGCTCAAGGCTAACATATATGGGGGGGGGGGATTGGAAGAAGCACATTGGCAACACCCCACTTGAAAGTGGTGCATGGATCCTAAGCTGCCTTTCTGCTCACACTAGGCACTTCTGCTTGTGGGAGAGAGGGAAGGCAACTTTGACTGATTTTCCTCTTACGCTGCAACTTTCTGATTGTCCCCATCATATTCCTGGCATTCCATTGACCCATGCTATAACAATTTCACAGGGCACAGAAGACCAGGATTGCTACGCAGAGGCAGGCAATGGCGAACCACCTCGGCTCATGTCTTCTTGAAAGCCCCATGAGGGGTGGCTGTAAGTTGGTTGTGACTTGATGGCACTTAATTATTATTAATTATATATGTTACTGCTTTGGTGTGGGGCTACACCGAAAGCCATGCCACTAAAGTATCATATCAATCTGGTCCAACCAGCATAGAGTGGCTCTCCTGGACACATGAATCTGCCGTCTATTGAGCCAGACCATTGGTCTATCAAGGATATTGTCTACTGTTACATGCAGTAGTTCTCCAGAGTCTTTGATAGTGGTGTTTCCCACCACCTGCTCCATGATTCATTCTACTGGAAATGTCAGGACCATGGGACCTTTGGCACGCAAAGCAGATACTCTACCCCTTGAGCTTCAGCTCTTCCCCAGAGGCTTTGGAACCTGCTTGTCTCTAAATTACAGTGTCGTGCATTCATTTTCTTCCTGAATGCTATAAATCTTCGATGAAGGCTGTCTTGGACATTAGCCCAGGTAGGCCGTTCCATTTCTGAATATCTGGGATGGCAACTCTACCAAGTCGATGGTGTGCAAGTCTTCAGTATTGCATTCCTGTCACATACATTGAGTTGGAAGAAAATTGGCACAGAGGAGGCTCATATCTTAAGGCGGATGTTACACGACCAGTTACAAGTATTTTGCATAACAGGTAAAGCTAGCACGAGAGTGCTATCCGTTCTTAAAACATGGACATATTTTATATGGAATTTGGCCACAGATCATAAACTGGTCATATTGACATACACTTTATTCCATCAGCAGAATCCCTCTGGTGAATTATGTCCCTAATGCGTTCTCTGTGAGCACCATCCATTATTCTCTCTGCATTGAGCACCTATATTTCCAGACATTGACTATACTGTGAAAATAATGGTTATCATACATCATCATTGTTTCAGAGTGTACTGTAATTTTATTAGCAGTCAAGCACATATCTGGCCATGTGGCCATACTCCAGTAAATAGATTCATGGCTTGCCCGTGATTTTATTTTTTTAAAGTGTGTGTCAGACTTTGCCCCATGAAGAATGGCGCGCCTTATCCTTGCAAGTCTTAAAAATGAAGAGGCCAGCGAGCGAGCCTAGCAGTTGTGTGCATCACATGAGCCCCATGTTAATTCAACAAGCTCCCTTCACCCGGGATTCTGTTCCACAATTGTTTGGTGAGTGCCTTTTCCCTTTCAAACGCGCAGAGTATCCGGTGGTGCGAGGACAAAAGAGCCAGTCTCTCAAAGCCCTTTTGTCTGCTTGCTAGTGATTCACCTCATGCTCCACCTGTTCGGTCAGACTGAGTTCACATTCAGCGTTTCCGAGTTGGATCCGAAAAGGAAGCCAGAGTCAGTAAGGCAGACTTGCAGGCTTCCCGTCGGCTTTCTGTGCAAAGTGTTGCTGGGGCATGTTTGGTTTTGCTTCCTAAGACAGAGGATGGATGCGGAAGATAAGCCGTCAGTTGGAGAAACAAAATTGTTGTAGTAGGAATATTGGAGGGTGGGGCACACTGTCTTTTCAGATCATGACAGTATGAGCAGAGAAACAGCGGACTTTCCTGAACTGTAAATGCCGGATTGCAATGAGGAAGTATCTGGAGAGCCCCCAGATTTACAGCTCAATTCCAGACTGCAGAGATCAGTTCCCCTGGAAAAAATGGATGTTTTGGAGGGTGCATCTATGGCATTGTACCCCACTGAGGTTCCTAATCTCCCCAAGCTCCACTCCCAAATCACCAGGAGTTTCCCAACCTGGATCTGGCCACCCCACCCTCCCATTCCCCGCCAGTGGCCAGAAGGGGGCACCTGGCAGCCCTCATGCCAACACTGAATAGTTCCCTCATTGGCTTGAAATTAATAGGGTCTTGAGATCTTGAGCAGGGAGGAGATGAGAATTTAGCTCTGGTTTTCCACTTCTGCTTGTACCCCAAGCTCCATTACATGGCTTCAGGGATCTGTTGACTCATCTCCCAAAATGCCAGAAGAAGGTGCTGTCAACTCACAACTGCCTCAGGGTCAACCCATCAATGGGGCATTCCAGGCAAGAGACTGAGCAGAGGTGGTTTGCCACTGCTTTCCTCCATGTAGCAAACCCCAGTCTTCTTTGGTGGTCTCCCATCCAAGTAACTAACCATGGCCAGCCCTGCTTAGCTCCCAAGCTCTGATGAACTCGGTGTCAACTGGGCTAAATGAAAACACCAGAGCTCTTCATAAATACATCATTCTTTTGGCACTTATCAACCTGTAATAGGGTTGCCAGTTCTGAATTCTGAAAGTCCTGGAGATTCAGGAGATTTAGGGGGTGGAACTTGGGGAGACTTTGGAGAGGGGAGATACCACAGTGGGGTAGAATGCAATGGAGTCCACCTTCCAAACAAGCCATGTTCTCAACGGGACGGGACCTGAAGACCAGTTGTAATTTCAGGACCTCTCCAGCTACCACCTGGAGACCGTCAATCCAAACTTGTGAATTGTCAGGAGTTCCAGGCCCAGAATTCCTAGCTCACATCTGGTTGGGCCCACAAAAAAAGCTTATCCCCAGGTAGCAGAACAACCACAAACTGGTCCTCTTTACCTATAGC
>NW_015169814.1:83205-106421 GCF_001447785.1 Gekko japonicus | reverse complement strand
CCTGTGAGGTAGGTGGGGCTGAGAGAGCTTTTTCCAGAACTGTCCTTGAGAGAACAGCTCTGAGAGAACTATGGCTTGCCCAAAGTCATCCACCAGCTGCGAGTGAAGTAGTGAGGAATCAAATCCGGTTCTCCCAGATCAGAGTCCACACACTTAACCACTACACCAAACTGGCTATGAAAATGTTCATTACCTTGGCGCCTTTGCAGATTGAATGCTGAGGAATAAATAATTCAGATTTGCTAATTTAAGCAATTTTCTTTTGCTTTTCCAAATCCAATCTCCTTCTCATCCTCCTATTTCAGGTTTCTCCCTCAACAGTACAAATCCATTACTGTTTCCATGCCATGGCCTGTTTTCATACAAAGGCATTCTTCTAATAGGATTACCAAGTCCCCCTGGGGGGCAGGGAAACCCCTGCCTCAGAGGCCCATTCCCTGCCACCAGCAGATTGGGCCCTGGGGGAAAACCCACCCCCAAAGCACGGGACGTGCCCGGCGTCAGCACGTCACCCGGAAGTGAGGCAGGTATGCCGGGTGCGCCAGGTGCGGGGCTGCGGTCATCGAAGGGAAAACTCTATGTTTTTCCCTCGGATGACCACAGCCCTGCCCCCGGTGCGGCTGCGTCACCTCCGGGTGACATGCGCGCAGGCGCTCCCAGAGGAAGCCGGGAGTCCCCCGCTGCGGCTTAAGGTAGGACTTGGCAACCCTATTCTTCTAATGAGTTTGTACTGGCCCAGTCTGGAGGAAACAAGACTTTCTTTCATATTTGTTAATACCGTACGGAGAACCAAATACTAGTGCACTCTGCTTCTTCCTCTGGCTGTAGTCTTTATTGTCCCTATTTAAAGCTTCGGCATTGCTAGTAGATCAGGTATGGAATAGGACCACCTCGTCCTCGTCATTTCTGCTTTTTGACCAACACTAGCAGAAATGCTGCTGTTCTGTGCCCTGGAGAGCCAGAAATGTAGATAAATTATTTCAGCACACAAACCATATCATACTATAAGGACTTTGCAGTGTTGTTCTCTAACAAAGGTAATATCCGTTCATTTCTGTATTACATGTTTATCCTTTATAATTCTGTGCTGCCTTGATACTAGTGTAAGGGGCTGCATTTGTATTAGGTTGTCTGTATGCAAAGGTGAAACCTTGGTTTGAGGCATCTGAAGCCACGACTTGGGGAAATGGGAAAATAGAACACACAGCTCATGCTCACGTGTGTTTGTCCCTTGATTGGTTAGAGCTGAATGCAAGGACTGCTTTGGTAGAAAACCACTGGCTTCAGACGATGCATAAGTTTTGTTTGTAGAAGTTTATTGGTGATCACTGATTCACATGGCTAAGAAGGGTTGCCCACTCCAGGTTGGGAAATTCCTGGAGATTTGGGGGTTGAGCCAGGGGAGGATGGGGTTTGGGAAGGGGAGGGACCTCCAGAGGGTATAATGCCATAGAGTCCACCCTCCGAAGCAGTTGTTTTCTCCAGGTGAACAGATCTCTGTGGTCTGCAGATCAGTTGTAATTCCAGGAGATCTCCAGACCCCATGTGGTGGTTAGCAACCCTATTAAACCGTAAGTCCTATTAGATACATGTGCTGAACATAACATTCAGGTGTGTTCATAGACAGAACATGAATGAGACATCATGTTTAACTCCAGTCCTGGCTATATGGTTGCATTTTTGCATTTTTGCAAAATGCAAAATATATATGTATTTTTATCTTCCCTACTACCATTCCTTCAGGCGTACACAAAAGTTCATGGAAAGTTCTTTGTTTGGCTCGTCTTGAACGGCTTACTAGCGCACAGACATGTGCAGAGACAATTGTACAGGCTCTTCAGTTCTTGCTCAGTTCAAAGCATGGCCTTTTAAAAAAGGTTTCTGACCAAGCCTCTGAAAGTGGTACCTGGGGGTTGTATATATTGTATGTTCTGCCATTTTTATCAGTTCATCCAGTACTGAGAGACATATATGACTGCTCAGCTCTCAAGAGACCCCATGGGTTGGATCCAAGCAGGCTTTCTGCTGGTGCAAAATGAAGGGAAGGTTCCCTCCCATCGCTCCCAAAAGCAATGCTGGGGATTATAGGATCTTCATATATAAAGACCATATCATTTTACAAAGGAATTTGAAAGGGAGATTAGAAAGACAGACTGCTGAATTGCAACTGATAATGAAGCTCAGGACAATGCATCCTCCTGGAGTGAATGGAGATCTAGGTTTCCTGTCTCATTACCAATGCTGATTTCTCCATGCCTACTACCCCTCTGTATATCACCCCTAATCCAATCACACCTGCTATTGTCATTCACCTGCTTATCATATGCCTGCTATTGTCATTCGACATCTGAATTCACTCCATTTTCTAATATTTAAGACCGATGGATTCACATTTTAGCTGTGTCTGAAGAAGTGAGCAGTGGCTCATGAAAGCTCACACCCTGCCACAAACTTCATTAATCTTCGAAGTGCTACTGGACTCTTGCTCTTTTCTACTGCTACATGGCTACCCATCCTGATCTAAGACCACATGGGATGAGAGATGTCCTAAGGAAGGAACCTGGGCGATATGGATTGAAAATGTTGGTTGGATCTAATTTAGAGCTTTCTTTCCCCCTCCCAAAGAAAGATAATAATGATTCGGAATAATATTTGGCAATGATGGATATCTGAATTAACTGCAAGGTCATCTGCAGCAAAAGATCTTCCTAATAACTTCAGCCACTCAAATGCAGGGAGCGCCTTCTAATCAAAGAGCGGGTGTTTGATAGGATGGGGGGAGGCAGTTTTGTGCTATTTGAAAACAGGGCAGCCAAGAGAGACAGAGGGAGGGAGGGAGTTAATTTGTAGCATAACCAGGTCACTGCCCTCATCATGATTTCAATCCCATGCAATTTGACCTCCTGCTTTATTAGCTTGGTAATTGTTTCTGTTCATGCTACGGGATGGAACAATAAAGTCAATGCCGAAACGGGATCTGCCGAGACCCATGCTAACAACTTTGCTGTCCACACAATTAAATAATTCAGTGTAATTTCAGATTCTCTGGTTTCTGAAAGGGAAGATAATAGGAACCCCAGTGCAAAAAACCCACAACAAAAACACAACCAAAGCAGAACAAAACAAAATAACTCAACTGGTTCTCTAAAGGAGAGAGGGAGCTAAAATAGATGCATTGATTCTTTCCCCCCTTTTTGTGGAAATTTTACTCAATGATAAATTATACATGGGGAGGGGAGGACCAACAAATTATACCTTTGTCTTTCTGTGTTTTTTTAAAAAACAGCTTGTCCTCAAAAATTCAGTTGCTTTTTTCACCTATAATACAGGCCAAATTCACACATGGGATTTAATGTGTTTTTTGGCTCCACTGCTGCTGTGTTCTGGTTAAAAAAAATAATTTAAAAAGTAAAAGAATTTTAAATGCTCTCGTATCAGGTTTTTGAATCAATTGGTGACCATGCAGAAAATATGCTTTACACTTGCATTTTAATCATAAGCAGGGGTCTTGTTGTAGAAAAAGAGCTGCCGGAGCTCATTAGCATAACTCATTAGCATAACTTATTTGCATATGCCACGCCCCCTGACATCACCGGAAGTGACAGAAGGCCACACCCCCTGACATCACCGGAAGTGTGTCAGAAGGCCCGGCTACTTACCCTCCTGCTTCATCCTCATTCCCAAACGGAATGAGGATCGAAGCAGAGGGCGGGGTAAAGAAGGGGGCGGGGCTTCACCACGTGACCGCCCCGCCCCCTAGAGGTTCTCTTCCAGAGCTCCGTACCTGAGAGCTCCCCCCCGACTAGAGCCCTGATCCTAAGAACATAAAAGGAGCCATGCTGGATTGGGCCAACGGCCCATCCAGTCCAACACTCTATGTCTCACAGTGGCCTAAACCCAGGTGCCATGAGGAGTTCCACCAGCAGGGCCGGAACTCCAGAAGCCCTCCCACTGTGCCCCCCCAAGCACCAAGAAGACAGAGAAGCCATGTTGGATCAGGCTAGTGGCCCATTCAGTCCAACACTCTGTGTCACACAGTGGCCAAAACCCAGGTGTCATCAGTAAGTTCACCAGTAGGGCCAGAACTCAAGAAACCCTCCCACTATGGCCCCCAAGCACCAAGAGCATCACTGCCTTAGACATAATGTTCCATCTATATATACCTTACAGCTAATACCACTGATGGACCCTGCTCCATATGTTTATCCAATCCCCTCTTGAAGCTGTCTGTGCTTGTAGCTGCCCCCACTTCCTGTGGCAGTGACTTCCATGTGTTAATTACTCTTTGGGTGAAGAAGTACTTCCTTTTATCTGTTCTAAACCTATTGCTTGTTTATTTATATATTAAACTTTATTTTAGACCACCCTCCCCCAGAGAGATTGGGCTCAGGGTGGTGTACAGCATAATATCATATAAACGTTACTAAAACAAATTAAAACCAAGAAAACACAGCAGCAACCGAAAATGGCATTAAAATTTTTTAATGGTGTCACTGACCTCCTGGGTGGGAGTGCCAGAAAAGATGGAATCATTACTGTCCTCAACCAAATGCCCAGTGGAACATCTTTACCTTACAGGCCAGGGTGATAAGAGAGTCCTACCAGATTGGAGCCAGAGTGGAAAATGCCATGGCTTGAGTTGAGGACAGATGGATTTTGATCTATTGAGCACAATTCTCTTTTGTGGGGGTATACCAGGAGAGGTGGTTCCGAAAATACCTAGGTCCTAGACCATTAAGGGCCCTGAAGGTCAACACCAGAATATTGGACTTGATCTGGTACTCCACTGGAAGCAAGTGCAGTTCACGCAGCACAGAGTGGATGGATGCTGCCCTTGAGTCGCTGTGAGGACCCACATTCTGTGTCGGTTGGAGTTTCTGGGTCTACCCCCCAAATCTACAGGTAGGGGTGTGCAAAAAAAAAAAAATCGGCCCGATTCGGATTCAGAATTATTTCCGCTGGCAGAAAGGCTCCTGCATGTCAATTTCAGCAGTACCAGTCGATTCCGAATGTCAGGTTCCACAGCCAAACAATTGAGTACACGCTTGTCATAAGGTTATACTTTATTGTAAGAGCTATAGAGGCAGTAACATCGTCACTGTTCGGAATGGCTACGTTCCTAAAAGCATAATGGGATATAGGGTATTCGTATGCACCCCCCCACCCATAGGCCAATCGGCCTGACTCCTGCGTGTGGAAGAATGGGGCCCCAGGCCGTTAAAGCCAAAGCTGGGAATTGAAACTAATCCCACGGGTAATTGATGGGAAGACACTACACAGGCAGCCTACAAGGTCAGAGATAACGTAGACTCTGTGTTTAATATTTTGGTTCATTTTGCTGGTCTTATGACTGTTCTTAATAAACTTACTTACTTACTTACTTAAGGTCAGAGATAATAAGGAACGAAGGAATGCAGCAGCAATTGGTACACAGGTCAAGCAGATGCACTCCTGCCCATAAACATCATGGCAGCATAGCTGACATTCTGCCCACCCAAAAGTCAGCCCTTTCCAGGCATTCTGGGAGGTTTCTCGGTTTATCTGGAAACTCCCGGTGGAACTTGCGCAACAGCCTAGAGGTCCGAATATCCCCTACTTCCACCCATTCATGGTGTTGGGGTCCACACCAGTCCACCAAGTAAAACAATTTTCCACGTTTGAGTTTAGAGTCCAGGATCTTCAAGATTTCAAAATGTTCCATGCCCTTGATCATGATGGGGGGGGGGTAGAGGCTGAGATGGGCACCATGGGCTTGAACCCAAAGCCCATTACAGGGGGCTGAAATGAAACACAGAATGGATATTGCTCAAGTTCTTGGGTAGCTCCAAGGCATTTGAATATGTACACCAGACATCACAAATTCCACACACCTAAATACTTTAAATGGTCCTATATATTTCCCCCCCAGTTTACGGCTGGGTCACAACACTTTAATGTTCTTAGTAGACACATACACCGAATCCCCAGGCTGCAGAGCCCAACCCTCCACCCCTCTCTTGTCAGCCTGAGTTTTATACGCCTCCATGGCCACATTCAAAGTCTTGCAGAGGAGCGGCCATGAGTACTTTAGGTGTTGACACCATTGCGCTGCATCTCCCATTCCCAACTCTGTGGGCTCCTCCAGGAAAGGGGCTGTCATATCCATACAGCACTTTAAAAGGGGACATCCCCGTAGATGAGTGACACAAGTTGTTATAGCAAAACTCGGCAAGGGGTAGGAGATCCACCCAATCATCTTGTTGCTCCAAGGTTTGATTTACTCATTCTGTCTGTCCATCAGTCTCGGGATGATAGGCACTGCTTAATGCCCATTCGACTCCCATAAGCTTCATAAGCTCCCCCCAGAACCGGGACACGAATTGGGCCCCCTATCAGATATATACTTTGGCCGGACGCATGTGTAGGCGGACCACGTGGAGCAAGAAAGCTTTCGCCAGTGCTTTTGCTGTGGGTAGGGAAGCAAACCGGACAAAATGCGCTTGCTTAGAGAATAAATCCATGACAACCCAAATGACCGACATAGTCTTACTCGGGGGCAAATCTGTAATAAAATCCATGGAGATCACCTCCCACGGACGACTCGGAGTTGGGAGAGGTTGCAGCAACCCCAGGGGTTTGCCCGGTCTGGATTTACATATGGCGCAAGTTTGGCATGACTTTACAAACACTGACAAATCCTTCCCCATCTGTGGCCACCAGAATTATCTTTGCAGCAGCTGCAAGGATTTAACAAACTCGGGGGGACCGGCTAAATTTGAGCCATGCACCACATTCAATACTTCCCCGCATAGGGAATTTGGGACGAAAAGTTTATTGCCGCAGTACCAACACCCATCCGGTTTGACTTCCAGCCCCCCCTCTGACTCCACCTCCACCTTGTCGCCCTCTGAGAAGGCGGAGAAAAATCTATTGTTTCAAGTTGTCCCGCCTGGCGAGGCAGGGGGGTGGGGACAGGGTCCCAGCTACATAGTAGGCGAGGTGGGGCCAGAACGGCTGCACATAGTTACCACCCCGCCGAGCTGAGAGGGTGTAAACATAGAGTCCAAAATCACTTCCCGTTGGCTGTCTTGTTGAGGGAGGCGAGATAGGATGTCAGCGAGAGAGTTCTCAGAACCAGGGCAATGATGAAGTGTAAATTGAAACTTGGAAAAGAAATCTGTTTGGGGGTTGAGGCTCCGAGGTGTTTTAAGCATTTCCAAGTTCTTGTGATCAGTCCAGACTTCAAACGGGACTCGTGCCCCTTCTAACCAATGCCTCCAGGTAGCCAGCGCCAGCCTGATCGCCTCCACCTCCTTTTTCCAAACAGACCAGTTATGCTCAGTGTCATTAAACTTCCTTGACACATAAGCCAAGGGGTGTAGTAACCCATCAGCCCCCTCTTGCAGGATCGCCCCCCCCCCATGGCTATGTTTGATGCATCGACTTGGACGATGAATTTTTTATTTTCATCGGGGTGGGCTATGACGGGTTCTGATGTGAACAGGGATTTAAGGCATTCGAAAGCCTCTTGGCAGTCTTTACTCCAAGTCAGTGCCGCCCCCGGCTTGGTAGCCTCAGGACCCTTCCCTTTCATTTTTAACAAGTCAGTGAGGGGAAAACTGATTTGTGCAAAGTTGGGCAGAAAATTTCTGTAAAAGTTCGAGAAACCAAGGAAGGATTGTAATTGGCGGTGGGTGCGGGGGTTTTCCCACCCCAGCACATCGCAGACCTTCCCCGGGTCCATTTCGAGTCCCTTATTCAATATCCGGTACCCCAGAAAGTCAATGTGTGACTTGTGAAACTCACATTTGGAAAGTTTCGCGAACAGTTTGTGCTTGTGCAATGTCATCAGGACTTCCCTCACCAACTTCATGTGTGACGGGAGGTCGGGGGAGTACAGCAAGATATCATCTAGATAAACGAGGGCCCCCTTAAACAGGTGCTTGTGCAACACTTTATTAATCAAGTTCATGAAGACCCCTGGAGCCCCCTGGGAACCAAATGGTATCATGCGGTATTCAAACTGGTCGAGGGGCGTGTTAAAGGCAGTCTTGTGCTCGTCCCCCTCCTGGATGCGAACCCGGAAGTAGGCATCCCGGAGGTCTAGTTTCGAAAAGACTTTCCCTTTAGCCGCTTCGGCCAGTAAATCCTTGATGAGGGGCAAGTTACTTTTTTCCACCATAGAGAACAATGGAGGGAATGAGGTAACCTGTTTGGGGGCCCATAGAATCGGACCCCCTGGTCCACTGTTCTTAAAACTTGGTGAGTATCTTGGGGAGAGGCTCCAGCAGCTACCCTGTGAGTTTGGAGCTTCTCCCTCAAACCCCCTCCCCTCCAGAATATACCTTATGTTTTCACCATTGACTTCAATGGCCCATAGGATATAATGGGGCCGAATTGTTACTGAATTTCGGCAGTAAGCCGATTCAGATCAGAGAATCTGAATCGGCCTGCAGCAGCCCGAAAGGGGCCCAAATGGGCCATTTTTGGGTGTGCATTTGGTTCAGATGAACTGAATGCACATCCCTATCTACAGGTTTGGCCTTCCCCTTAGTATTGCCAGCCTCCAGGCAGCACCTGGAGATCTCCAAGATCAGTTCTCCTGGAGTGAATGGCTGCTTTGGGCAATGGACTCTATGGAATTATAGCCTGCTGAGGTCCCTCTGCACCCCAAACCCTGCCCTCCCCAGGATCTATCCCTCAAATCTACAGGTGTTTCCCAACCCAGAGTTGGTAATCCTGTAACTGGCTGTGGAACCGCTTTCCAGACCCTTGGAACCCAGAAAACATGGCATAGGAGGAGGTGTTTTCTGCCTTAGCTGCCACTGCATAACCCCAAATCAACATAAGTCAGGGGTGGAGGCAACCATACCTGTTACCATGAGGCTGCCCTCCCATACTACCCACAGGGCATCAAAATGTCTTGAGACAGCCCTGCCTTATAGCTAAGCAGAAGGAAATAAACACAGCTTGCCTCCTTCTATTTTCCCCTTCCTCTGCCACCCCACCAGCCACAGCCGGGACATTCACCTGGAACTTCCTTCTAGAGTTCATTGCATTTCTTCCCACAACGGGCCTTACTCCTAGCCTTTAATAATGGATTCTAACAAATTAACCCAGTATTAATGTGAGACTGACAGGCCTGTGATTTCCCAGATCTCCTCTGGAACCTTTTTAAAAGATGGGGTTATATTAGTTACCTTCAGGTCCTCGGGAATGGAGGCAGATTTTAGTGATAGACTGCATATTTTTTTTTTGTCAAGAGATCCACAAGTTCACATTTGAGTTCTTTCAGAACTCTTGGATGTATGCCATCTGGGCCTGGTGATTTGTCATTTCTTAATTTGTCCATCAGTCATAAGACCTCCTGCAATTCCTACACTTTGTGACATATGTCGGTAGTTTTCTTTTCCCCTTCCTGTTGATGCACATCAGGAGGCAGAACTGAAAAACCCCGTTGGCTGCTGAGTGATGAACAAGTTTCCTGTGAGCTGGCAAAGGAATGCTGAGGACTTCGACCCCATGTAGCAGTTCCCAATGCAATTGCCTTTTCTGCTGGCACACCCTCTGGGAGCCAACTTCTGTCCCTCTCCAACAATTCTCATGCTGTACTGTAGGAATCAGCATCTCCTAAAGGAGACCTCTGCTCTTTGTTCCCCCCATCAGCAAGGGATGAGGGGAGGGGTGCCAAATCCATGTTGGGAAACTCCTGTAGATTCAGCAGTGGGGCCAAGGGAGGACAGAGACCTCAGTGGGATACAAAGCCATAGAGTCCACCTTCCAAAGCATCCATTTTCACCATGGGAACTGATCTCTGTAGTCTGGAGATGAGTTGTACTTCTGGGAGATCCCCAGGTCCCAACTAGAGGTTGGCATCTTTAGTATGAAGCACAGTGAGGGCTTTGGGGTATTAATGTTATTTTTTAAATGTACAATCCACATTTACATGTGACTTGAGGGAATTTACCATCCAATAAGAATTCAGTCATTACAATAAAAACACTCCAATTCGAGGGGAGATATAAGAAAATCCCTTATTCAGTCAGGTTTTGTGGATGTAATAGAAGAGAAATAGAAACTGTTGAGCACGTACTCTTACATTGTAAATTGTTAAATGACATTCGAGTGGAATTTATAGAAGCCCCCTTAGGTTGGTAGCAGGCCAACCGGACAGAATCAAGGTGCATTATCTCCTCGCTTCACGAGATCCGGAGATCATTGAACTGACCGCTAAGTTTCTTCATGGTTTTATAAAATGGAAGAATGACCCTGATCAGATTAATGAGTCTTAATTTATAATTTTTAAAAACTCAATTTTAAGTTTAGAATTCAAATTTATTTTACGATTCAGGCATTTTTGTATGGCCAAATCCATCTTGTGATAACTTGAGTTATGTTATAGGCCTGATATATCCTTGGAATGGTTTTACCACGATTATCTATTTTATAATTTCTATTGGATTGTATTAATATTGGGAATTTGATTTGAAAACACTCCAATTCCAACTGGATGAAAATCTCTCTCTCTCTCTCTCTCTCTCTCTCTCTCTCTCTGAAGTCTGGTGGTCTCCAACATAGTGCTCATGGGTGGCATGGAGCCCACTGATGTGTTTCCTGGTGCCCACCTACTTCTTTCCCAAACTGTCTTTCCTCCAAAGCTAAGAGCAACTCCTGGCTTTCCCCCATTTCTCTGAAACAGGAGATGTTTCAGAAAAGCTCAGGAAGAATGTTCTTTCCATCTTCTGGGAGCCCCCCCATTTTGAAATACTTGCAGCCATTATAGGACAATGCTTAGCTGGAAACCTTCTAAGATTTTGTGGAGCTGCCCAACGTTGTTTTTGTTTTTAATTAGACTCCACCCCCAATAGTAGCCATTTTGTTATGGCACTTACTGCCTGTTCTCAAAATGCCAAAGCAATCTCCAGTTCAACATGGCTGGGGACCTCTGATCTGGAACAGTTTTATCTCAGCCTGCTTCTAAGAGACGTGTTTTTTCCTTTCTCATTTTATCCCTACAGCAACAATGTGATATAAGTAAGGCTGAGAGAGTGCAATTGACACAAATAATTCAGTGAGTTTCATGGCAAAGTGGTGATTTCAACCATCCCAAATCCTGGTCCAGCACTCTAACTGCTACACTTTACTATCTTGCATTGCCTCCAAAATCCTAACAAGGTCCACTGTAGAGTTGGATTCAGACACATGACAGAGGCAACACTGAAGAGTTTTCTGAAAGTGAGAACATAAGAGAACATAAGAGAAGCCATGTTGGATCAGGCCAATGGCCCATCAAGTCCAAAACTCTGTGTCACATTGTGCCATCAGGAGGTCCACCAGCAGGGTCAGAGGTCCACCAGGTGCCATCAGGAGGTCTACCAGCAGGGTCAGAGGTCCACCAGGTGCCATCAGGAGGTCCACCAGCAGGGTCAGAGGTCCACCAGGTTCCATCAGGAGGTCTACAAGCAGGGTCAGAACTCCAGAAGCCACTGTTGCCCCCCAAGCTCCAAGTGACTTTGTTTTTTTCACTGAAAATCATTTAAGAGAACACATTATTGTTCCCTGCCCCCCCTCCCAAGTCAAGATTAACTTTACATCTGTGAATCATATGCACTAAAAGTCATATAACCTGGGGGTGCTGTATGTTGCCATAAATCAATATGCATTTAATCAAGATGAATTTCCTTGTGTTTTCACGTTGCTGCATTATACTCTATCAATGTAATGAGGTCACTCTTGCATTTAATTAATTGTACATGGCTATGCTCCCCCCACCCCTCCCTTTTACCTTCTGGTTATACCCAAAATTTCAGATAACACTGATGGATGATTAGCTCCTACTTTCCAAATGGGCCAAGCCATAAAATTCAGTTATACATTGATCTTTCAAAAGACTAATTTAATTATTCTTAACTTTCAGACTATTTGCAAGCTTTCCTGGTAAAAGACCATAGATAACCTCGAGGTTAAGACTCTAAAGGTGAAGAATTTGCATAAACGTCTGAAACTTCGGGAGTAGCCAGAATTAGAATCCTAATACATGAGACCAGGGAAATGTACATTGTGTTCTTTGTGGTAAAGGTGACATCATGCCAATAAGTATGTCTGCCTCATAGGATGATAACTGAATGGTTGAAATCTGAAGCACAGTTGCATTTGCCAAGTAGATGTTAGGACTTTCAAACATGCAAAGACAGCAGAAAAGGAAAAAGGGAAAGAATTACTAAGGGGTATCCCATTGATCCTAACTTCCACATCAAGAGGACCTGAGCAATTTTATTTTTAATTTTTTTTATTTCTTTTGGATTTATATCCCGCCCTTCCAAATGGCTCAGGGCGGCTAACATACGGCTAGTGCCAGGTTAAATGGGTAAAATACAATAAAACAGCGTTGAACAACCACAATAAAATCCCGTAAACAATATTTAAGGTGCTCTGATGTTATCCTATATGTAGATCCCCAAAATGGGAACAGTAATCCCAATTCGACAGCCGGCTGTATTAAGTAGTGAGGACTCCAGTGACGATGTTCTACCCGCTTCCACCAGGCGATGCATACCCCCCATAATAGGGGTAAATGATGGAACAGTACCACGGTGGTGGAATAGTGGCGGTGGCGGCTCCTACTCAAAACCCCGGAAGAAACGCCACAAGCTCCTCAGGCCAAAGTTTCTTACATTGCTTTCCTTTTCAACGTCTAAATAGTATGTTTGAGTAAGTACAATAATGGTGATCCTGAAGGTTTTCAAGGCAAGAGACAAACAGAGGTGGTTTGCCATTGCCTGCCTCTGTGTAGCGACCCTGGACTTCCCTGGTGGTCTCCCATCCAAGTGCTAACCACGGCCAAGTTCAAGGGTCCGCAGCTTGGTGCCCATGGACACCCTGGGGCACCCCAACCCCTTTCATGGCACCTGCCAAGTGTTTTCTGAAAAGTGAGTTGGGCTAGGTGGCACTTTTGCAAGGCTTCTGATTGGCCACTGGAGATTTGACTGACTGTTCTTCTGGATAACTCTGGTATAGGCTGCACTTAATAAACTGTAGGCATCACGTTTAGGTTTCTACCACCCCGTTGGGGGAGGGGTTTCCCCGATTTGGGGGCCCCCAATGTGCCGCTGGCCAGCTGGCTGGTGAGGAAAGCCCCCAGAGAGCCCCCTCCCGCCCAATGTGCCCAGTGTGATGATGTCACCCAGAGGTGACGTCATCGCACCGGGTACATTGCATGGGGACACTCTAGCATTTGGGCAAAACTCTATGGTGACCATAGAGTTTTTTGCCCAACTGCTAGAGCATCCCACCTGACATGCCTAGCATGATGATGTCACCTTTGGGTGATATCATTGCAGTGTGTGTGCCTGGCACATGCGCCAGAAGGCTCCCAGAGCAAGACTGGACCCCTCCCCAGCAGCCAGGTAAGACCTGGCAACCCTAATAGCTTTCCCATACCAGGTAATTTAACTCCTAGCCACAGGTACACCTCAGTAATGCTACAGGTTCATTCTGGGTACAGTGAACGAGTAAATACTATTAGAGAGTCTCTGCTTCCATAAAAAGCTTGGTTATTAAAGCATAACTATTGCCTTCTTAACATAGACTAAAACCACAAAAAATTATACCATCCATCCGTTATTGTTACATAGATAATTAAAAGCAAGCAATTACATGAGTCCATAAGAAGAGCCCTGCTGGATCAGACCAGTAGTCCATCTAGTCCAGCATCCTGTCTCACACAGGGGCCAGCCAGTTCCTCTGGAGGGCCAGCAACAGGGCAGAGAGGCAGAGGCCTTCCCCTGATAAGGATATCAGAAAAGCTCTGCTGGGTCAGACCAGTGAGGGTGCATCTAGTGCAGCATCCTATCTCACACAGTGGCCAACCAGTTCCTCTGGAGGGCCAACCACACGGCATAGAGGCCAAGGCCTTCCCCTGAAGCTGCCACCTGACTCTAGGATCCAGAGGATTAGTGCCTCTGAATGTGGTCGTTCCCCTCAGTCACCATGCCTAGTAGCCATTGACAGACATCTCCTCCATGAATCCCCTTTTAAAGCTGTTTATTCCTGTGGCCATCACTAAATCCTCTGGCAGCAAATTCCACGTTCCTTTTGTCTGCCCTGAACCTACTGCCCCTCAGCTTCATTGGATGTCCTTGAGTTCTAGTACTTGGGGAGAGGGAGAAAATATAATTTCCTCTATTTATGGGATTTGAAAAGAATCTCCTAGCTATAGGTAATTGTCCCACTTGATGAGGGTGCACATTCCTGGCTCATTGTCTTATAACTTCAAACACCGCACAAGGATATCTTTACTTATTATAACTTTTTAGAATATATACAAAATGTTAGATCATTCTTGCTACTTTTTTATCTTAGTAAAGACTACTTAAAAATAATGATTACAAGTTTGTCATACATATGAATAACTTCTGGCCCTCAGCCAATAACTCCCATTCTTGAATCATATTTGTACTTTTCTGAAGTTGGACATTCTTACAATTCTCAGACACTTCTGCACCTGGGGCTCAACAAATTGTACCTGTAGATAATGGGTTGGACAGCTCCAAATCTACACAATACCTTATAATTGTTGCCACTCTCTTCTTCTTCTTCCATTTTATTCTGGGTCTCTAGATTCCCTTCTTGGCATGCTTCGCTGAGAGGCCAAGTTTATTCTGACTATGTGTGCCACTACGCCCTCTTATGATCTTTTTGGTCAAGTCCAGCAGCTATTCCACTGTATTTCTGGCCATATCCATAACACTGTGCAGATTTGTTAAAATATTGCTTTGACAGCAGTGCAAGGATCTTCACATTGTGCCTGTAGGTAAGCCATGGCAGCCATTTTCTGGCTTGCTTTGCCTTCTGCAGCAGCCATTTTGTGGCTGCACCCACCATGCTGATTCAGGATTCCAGAGGTGCCCACAGACTAGGTTGGGGATCCCTGCCCTAGTTAAAATAAAACGTCTGGTCCTTTTTGATTTTGTGTCTCTCGATTGTCATCTGTTTTGGTTTACTTTATATTTATTGCTTGCATTGCTTGTTCTTGTGACTGTGTTGAGCCATTTATATTCCATTGGCACAGTAGACACTATTTATACACAACCAATGCAAAAATAACACTGAAAATGCATCCAAAGTTTTGTTTCTTACAAGCTCAGAAACCAAAGTGGGGATAGTCAATTGGAGCCATACGGCTTTCCAAATTGTCTCAGCTGTAAAAATCTCACACTCAATTTGCCCCAACTCGCTCCAAAAAGCCTTCCTAAACAAAAACATATTATCTTGTGAGCAGAAAGATGAAGCTTAATGTACTTCTTGGGGAGTATGTGATTTAAAAGATGTAATTAGACCAAAAGAGGTATCTATGGAAAGAAGTGCTCAGTAAGCCACCCAATTTTCAGTACTGACAATATAAATTATGGTCCTTCTAGAAGGTTCTACAAAGTATAGAATAAAAAGAGCTGAAAACAGTTATCAAAGGAGTGAACGTAAGACAAAAACTGGGACTGAAGATAGAGTGTAGGGTAAAATATGTGGCCTTTGAGAAACCTCCCATTCTGAGGTGGTACAGGGTGCTCTTGAAATTCCTTTAGGCAATGCAGCTCTTGCCATTCAGACCAAGATAAAACACAGCATGTGGTGGAATCAGAAGAGTCCAACTCTCTATTAAAAGGCAGCGACAATTTGTTTCATTGCAAAGAGATTCGATGGACTCTGGCATGTTGTCAGGATGATTCCTGGATGGGTAAATCTTCTCAATCTCAAACCAGCTGGTATGATAGCATATCATCTAGCCTGTGGTGTGTTTTTAGCACCTTCAGGAAGGAAGTATCCCTACAGATAATGGAGCGTAACTGTATTTTAAACTGTGCAATATTTTGAGAATTATCCAAAGTGACAGGGAGTTAGGTGGGTATGACATTTTTTAATAAACGACAAAAAGCACTGACTGGCTTGCACTGAGTTGAAATGAGAGTTTAAAAACACAAGAAGAGCCCTGCTGGACCAGACCATCTAGTCCACCATCCTGTTTCACACAATGACCAACCAGTTCTTCTGGAGGATGAAGAAACAGGGCTTAGAGGTCAAGGCCTTCTCCAGATGTTGCCACCTAGCATGGGTATTCAAAGTAGAGATGTGAAGGCCTAGGAGAGGGGGAACTGAAAAAATCAGAAAAAAATCCTTTCCCCTCAGGGCCTTTTTTCATTTTATCCAACAGAAAAAAAAGTATCTGTCACGGCAGGACCAGGGGGCGTGACACAAGCAAGCAAAAGTCCAGGAACAGTCCGAGGTCAAGCCGGGCAAATCAGGTAGCAAGGTTCAAGCAGGTTTAAATCACAGTCCAAAAGCAGGGTCAGACATACCAAAGTTTCAAGTCCATAAATCACAACAATACCAGAGGAGTCAGAGATGAACGCAGGGTCAACAAAGCCAAAGGTCAAAAGCCGAGGATCAAGCCGAGAAGAATTCCACAAGGTCTGGAGCAGAGATGCAAGGATTCAGGTCCTGAACAAACGACGTTGCCAGCACAAATGACTGCTGGCAACAGACTTGCATATATACAGTGCTAGCTAATCAACTCATTAGCTAGCCAGGAGTGAGGACAGGATCCTGTCAGTAATCAGGGCTAAGAGATCTTCTGGCACGCATGCGTGCATTCTGCCTTCGCTCTCTCAGCTGTTGTCTTCTTACATTCCTGAGCCTGGTTACAGGTGGAGGCGAGTCTGATGATGAATTACTGGGCTGCAGCAGAGACTGATCCCTTGCAGGTGTTCCCTGGGAGGCTCTATCCTCCTCACCACTTAGATAGCTTTCAGCTACAGGATCCAGTCTTTGCCTTTCTGCTGCAGTACTGTCCTCAGGAGCCTGTTCAGGGGCATCAGCAGGGGCAGGCATGACAGTATGAAAACTTGGGGAGCGGGGGGGGCGGGGAACCTCCTATGAAATATGTTCTCTTTTAGAATGAATGCAATGCTTCTTAAGCACTTTGAATTGGTTCCAGAGGCAGACTGGAAGCTTGTGCGGATGGAACATGGCTGGGGTGCTGTGGTCCATGGGACCCACCCAGGTCAACACTATGGCTGCAGCATTCCGTACCCATTGTAGTTTCCAGAGACTGTTCAGGGGCAGCTTCCCATAGAGTGTGTTGCAGTAATCCAGAGGTTACCAAGGAATGTACCAGTGTGGCAAGATCTTTTTTACCCAGGAAAGGCTGCAGTTGGTTTGCTAGTTGAAGGAGTTACCGTGTTTCCCCAAAAGTAAGACATCCCCCGAAAATAAGACCTACTTACAGTTTTGCCTCTCGCTGAAATATAAGGCATCCCCGGAAAATAAGGCTTCCCCAATAATAAGCCCCCCCCCCCCGGAGCAGACAGGAAGGGCGAGGTCTCTTTTAATCAGAGAGCCCGCGTCGCCGCCAGGACAAGCTGCCGCCTGCTGCTTGCTCTGCCCTGATGGAGTGTACCGTATTCTTCTGAAAATAAGACCTAGTGCATCTTTGGGAGCAAAAATTAATATAAGACACTGTCTTATTTTCGGGGAAACATGGTAGATGGTACTCCCAGCCACCGCAGCCACCTCCTTATCCAACAGGAGTCCATGTCTAGCAGCACTGCTAGGCTATGAAACTGCTCCTTTAGGGGGAGTGCAACCCCATCCCCTTAAAGGGGGGACCCCTCAAAACCTATGTCAGTCCTTTGAGACATCAGTAGCCCCTTCATCTTGTCAGGATTCAGCTTCAGTTTATTAGCCTTCATCCATTCCAAAACTGTCTCCAGGCACCAGTTCAAGGTTTCCACAGCCCCCCTGGCATCTGTTGGAAGTCCGAGATAGAGCTGGATAACATATACACATAGGTGACAACCCAGTCCAAATATCTGGATGACCTTGCCCAGTGGTTTTATGTAGATGTCAAAATTGTGGGGGACAAGCAGCAGATATCCAGTACCACCTTATGAAGCCTGCCTTCCAGCTAGGGCCAACATTAATGCGGAATGGTGACTCTCAGTTCCAAAACCCCAATGTGGTGACCCACATTTCCCTGGGTGTGTAAGAAAGGGACTGATAGTATCAAAAGCCACTGAGGGGTCCAGGAGAATCAATAGGGTCTCACTCCCTCTTTCCATCTCCTGGTACAGGTCATCCATCAGGGAAACCAAGGTAATTTCAGATCCACAATCAGGCCTGAAACCAGATTGGAAAGCATCCAACCTATTTCTGTGAAGACCACCACATCTCTCAAGGATCAGGAGAGATTTCCAAGGGCTGATTCCTCCCCTTCAGAGTCACCATGGCCCCAACCTAGGCGGGAGGGGGGCAGGGACTGCTGCCATTTGGAGTGGGATCTTTTCCCAAAGCTGTTTTTACTTCCCAGTCTGCCTCTGTCCAGGACCCAGTCCCTCCTGCAGATTTAAGCAACCAGGAGGGGCAAGGATCATACAAGCAGATGGTAGGTTTCAGACTTCTAAGAATCCTGTCCACACAGGAAAGGTTGAAAGAGGTGGGTAGGTTTAGCCTGGAGAGGAGATGACTCAGAGGTGTCATGATAACCATCTTCAAGTACTTGATGGGTTGTCATGTAGAGGATGGTGCAGAGTTGTTTCCTGTTGCCCCAGAAGGTCAGACTAGAACCAACAGGTAGAACTTAAATCAAAAGAGTTTTCAGCTAAACATTAGGGAGAACTTCCTGACCATTATTTATTTATTTATTTATTTATATCTTCGATTTCTACCCCGCTCCAACCCCAAAGGGTCTCTGAGCGGTTTACGTTATTTGTGAATTCCCTGCATTGTGCAGGGCATTGGACTAAATGACCCTGGAGGTCCCTTCCAACTCTATGATTCTGTCTGACCCTATCATGGCTGATCCAAATCAGTACAAGTGCAAGAGATTTTATCTGCAAAATGTTCAGCAATCTGTTTCCAGCAGGCCACCAAGCAGCCCACCTCCCAGAAGAGTTGTGCAGGCCCGCACTGTGCCGATGCAAGAGTGACAGGGAAGTATTGTTTCTTTGCTGTTCTCACCACCATGGAGTAGGCTTTCAAAGGAGCTCAATTCTGTGCTGTGTTGGATTCATCATGAGATTTAGTCCAGCTGTAAACCAAGGGGCTGCTGGGAGAAGACCTGAGAGAGGACACCTAGTTGTGATCCTGTCCATCACTCAGGTCATTTCCCCATGTCAGATGTTAACCAGGGCATTGACAGGAGCTCCAACCTTATCAACAGGAAAATCTTCTGAAGCCATCCAAAAACCATTTGGCTCCACCTGACTCTGGGGGTGGATTGTCTTAGTCGATCCCCCAATTCTGCTGAGTCTTGGTATCCCTGTAAGTCTAAACCGCAGAAAGCAGTGAATTGTCTTTGTAAATGTTAGCCCAGTATGGTCTGCGTGTTTTATCACTGTTTTTGACAATGAATAATATTTGATGTCTGACAGTTGGCAACTGTGATTGAAGATAGGTAATCTGAAACCTGACAATATTTATAGCTAAAACTGGAATATATTGCAGTAGGCTTTCTGTCTTGAGGTATTATCTTCCAAGCTGATAACCCCAATTCAACCATGTTGCCCGCTGGGTGACCTTGGATTCAAACTACCTCAAAAATGGGGACAAAATAGAGGATGGGGGAGGACCATGTTGTCCACTGGCCTGAGCTCCTTGGAACAAGGCAGGGATAAAAATGTACTAGATAGATAAATCAGCCAAAGAACTTCCGTGTGGTTGCCATAGAATTCCTGTGAGTTTGCAAAGGATTCTGGGCTATGTTCTTAGGTTTCCCCCTCAGTTCTTTAAAGGGAATGTTGGGCCTCTTGTCATGTGAGGGCTTTCAAACACATCCAATATATCCTTGTGATGACACATTGCACAGGGAATGCAGCAAGTGGTCAACAACCTTCAGAATGTCTACTTCAGAAACCTTTTGCATATAAATGAATATTCATTTTGCTTCTGTGTCCTACATTCAGACATGAATGTTCAAGAGTGGAATATACCAGTAACATGCTTATGTTATGAGCCTACCAGAATCTTATGGATAGTTATGCTCCCATGCCAGAAAAGGAACTGGTTTCTTTGTTTTTTAAAATATATAAATTATCTTGTTCGTGAAAAGTGCCATCAAATCAAGTGCCAGTTGGTGACCCCAAAGGGTTTTCAAAGAGGTGTTTTCCCATTGCCTGCCTCTGCTTAGCAACTCTGGACTTCTTTGGTGGTCTCCTAGTCCCAACCAAGTACTAACCATGGCCAACTCTGCTTAGCTTCCAAAATCTGACAAAAATCAGGCTAGCCTGGGTTATCCAGGTCAGGACTCAAATCATCTTACAGCATTTAAACAAAACAAATCCATAAGGAATTTTTTCCATTGGTATCTTCTTGTTTTCAACATCTAATTTTCTTTGTCTCCTTAATACTGAGGATGTAGCTGACCAGATTTTTTAAAATATGCAACTGAAATGAAGCATACTTGTTTACAGCTCTAATCCTTACTATTATAATCATGTTAGAACTGTTCATCTATGTATTTGAAATATTCATAGGCTGGCCTTCCTTCTGAAATCAGAGTGAAACAGACTGTATCATGTTCCAAGTGCTTTGGGCTAATATTCCTTTTGAAGCAGTGGTACTGATGTGAAACTTCAGTTTCTTGTTAATAGAAGCCCCAACAACATTTTTCCTACCCTCCTTAGTCCGTCGTAATGGAAAGCATGGGCTGGAAGTCTGTCTGGGGGGACTTAGAAGTTGCTGCAATGAAATCGTGAAATTGGTGCCAAAAATGGAGATGGAAGGAGAATTTGGCATGGAATTTCTGATTTTAGCCAGCTGTCCTGGGTTTTTGTAATAAGCTTGTGACACACCTTTGTCACTCACACAGAGTGCCTACCATCCTCAAAAACCTTTCTTCCAGAGGTTCAGGGTTACAGGTCAGACCAGAACTCATATGTCACTACCCCTCTTGCCATGGTCATTTCACATACTGGTCCTGCCTCTTACTCACAGAGACACCTATAGACAGATTAGCCTAGTCCCCTTAAATAGTCACCCCTCCCTCAGACACTGCACAGAGCTATTGTGAGTGGGGGACTCAAACACTGCTTCATTTAGGGATGCCAGCCTCCAAGTGGAACCTGGGGATTCCAAGGAATTACAGCTCATCTCCAGACTACAGAGATCAGTTCCCCTGGAGAAAATGGTTGCTTTGGAGGGTGCACCCCACTGACTCTATGGCACTGCAACCCTAGCTTCATTCACACACTGCCACCATTTATTCGTATCTATATACCTATACCTACCTACCTACCTATCTATCTATCGACTAAGATCTTGATTGTGTGTGTGTTTCTTTCCCTGAGACAACCAGCCTACAGTATTAAACAAAGAAGAGGTTAACTTTAAAAAAATTGATATAACACTGAAGAAAGACAGGTAGAGGTTACAGCGTTTATTTTCCATAGAACATCTGAACCTTTTCCCCTATTCCATCATTTGGGATCGTTTGTTATAAATTTCCTCTTTTCCAGCCAGCTTTAAGCAGCTCTTCTCCACAGCTTCACTTAGCCAGACTCTCTCCCAACCTCCAACTGCTTTCTTCAGCTCTCTTAACTGCTGTTTTCAACTGTCTTTCTCACTAGCAGTCCATCAGGTCCCACTGGTCACTCTTAAGGAGAGGCAGAACCTAATATATCTGTCACAGTGTTGTTTTGCTCATGCCCTGACCTGGATCTCATCAGATCTCAGAAGCTAAGCATGGTGGGCCCTGGTATTTGGATGAGAGACCCCCAAGGAAATTCAGGGTTGCTATGGAGAAGCAGGTGGTGGCAAATCACTTCTGAATGTCTCCTGCCTTGAAAACACTATGGAGTGACCAAAATGGTCTATGACTTGACAGCACTTTCCACCATATGCATAACAAGTACCTGGAAAATGTTTAAAATTACCTAGAAGGATTACTGCCAAGAAACATTAATTATAGCTTTAAGAGTCTTCTTTTTCTTTTTGGATAAAGAAAAAAAACTTCATTCAGGACATCGATCTAATTTAGTAAGGTAAATGCAATATTGTGATGGTCTTAAAAATAAGCCTTCAGCAGAGTTTTTCATTGCCCTAAAATAAGGCAAAGACTTACACATATGACTCGACTATCTCAGACGATGTGGTAATTGTAACACGTCGCTATCTTGACAATGAAGAAGAAGAGATTGAATTTATACCCCACCCTTCACTACCAAATGAGTCTCAGAGCAGCTTACAAACTCCTTTCCCTTCCCCTCCCCAAAACAGACACCCTGTGAGGTGGGTGGGGCTGAGAGAACTCTGACACAAACTGCTCTTTTTCAAGGACAGCTGTGCCAGAGCTTGTGACTGACCCAAGGTCACATCAGCAGGTGCAAGTGGAGGAGTGGGGAATCAAACCCAGTTCTCCCAGATTAGAGTCCGCACACTTAACCACGACACCAAACTGGGGACAAATGGATTCAGGTAACAAAATTATTACCGCAGGAAATGTTGCAAACCAAACACAGTTGAAAATTATTTCTAATGCTCTTTATCAAAGCGTAGAACTGATAGGAAAGTAGAACAAAATTTGAGTCCAATGGCACCTTTAAGACCAACTAAGGAAAATAGACCTCAATACAGGTCTTTTATGAAATTGAATATACTGTTCAGAGAATGTCCCAGGTGACAATATCCGAGTCTCTTTGTCTTTCCTTCAGTTTTTCTCCCCCCCCCCAAAAAAAAAACCCCTCTGTGGTAGTTTTGTCCAACTTTCAGTCTCTGCATGTTAAATCGCCAAGACATGTAAATTGGTTTGCAGATGATGCATCTAATTCAGAAAAGAGGTGGGATTTTTTACAGTGGGGAAATCATGTAGCACTGCAGTAATTAAGGAGAGAAACCTTAATTTATGGAAGGGCCATGCAATTAGTATTTCTTGGACCATAGCACTAGTCAAGCTGCTTAGAATCCATTATTATAATGTCATTAGAAATTGGCAAGTGTTGTAAAGCAGTGAGCTACTGTGTACCCTTTTTTATTCTGGGAGCGCCTGAGTTTAATAATTTCGGTAAGAGCAGGAGGGGGAATTGTGGCAAGATGGCTGCCGGTCTATAATGTCTAGGCGGAGTGCTTGTTTCTGTCCTGTTTCCAGATCCTTAAGACCTAGATGTGGCTGGGCTTGTGGGCCCTTGGGCACAACTGGAAAAGTCTGAGGGTCATTGCCTTGAGCCAGCAGAAAGATCTTAAGGGAAAGA
>NW_015169814.1:74455-82972 GCF_001447785.1 Gekko japonicus | reverse complement strand
GGGAGAGGAGGAGGAGGAGGAGGAGGAGGAGGAGGAGGAGGAGGAGGAGATTGGATTTATACCCCACCCTTCACTACCAAGGGAGTCTCAGAGTGGCTTACAAATTCCTTTCCCTTTCTCTCCCCACAACAGACACCCTGTGAGGTAGGTGGGGCTGAGAGAGCTCTGACAGAAACTGCTCTTTTTCAAGAACAGCTGTGCCAGCACTATGGCTTGCCCTAGATCATCCTGCAGATGCAAGTGGAAGAATGGGGAATCAAATGGGTTTTTCCTAGATTAGAGTCCATGCACTTAACCACTATATCAAACTTGCTCTTACTTAAATAAAAAAAATATCAATGCAAGATAACACTCAGTTGATTTTGTGGCTGTGTAGTATTAGAATCTGGTCCTGTTTTGGTGATTTGTGACCATTTCTGTTTCTTCAAAACATTCCACAGCTGAAAAAGAGTTGCACATTTGCAAAGTTCCCATTCTCACATTGCAAATCACTTTCTGAGTCGTTTCACTATTATACGTTTCTGAAGACTCTTCCCCACTTACAGTAAGACCTGAGCAACAGATAGACACTACAGTCCTAATGTGAGTCAGACAGCAGCAACCGGTGGGAAAGAGATATGGATGCTAGTCTCCAGGTGGGGCCACTAGGGTTCCCAAATCCCCCCGGGGGCGGATTTCCCCCCGCTTTCAAGGCCCGACTTCTGCCCCACGCGGACTTGGGCCCGGGGGAAACCCCACCCCTGCGCGCGCGTCACCCGGAAGTGACGTCACACGCTGGGGGCGGGGCCACATCATTTGAGGGGAAAACAAAGAGTTTTCCCCTCAAATGGCAGACAATTTGACCATGAACTTTCCCCATAACCAACAAGCTTGGTTTTGATTGTTGAGCCACGAATTAGACGCCGGCCGGGAGCCCCGTGAATCAGAGGCTGTGTCAGGTAGGCAGAACTCTTAGAGTGATTTCCCACAAGTGCTGCTCCGTGCTCACTCTTCTCTTTGGCCCGATGGTACGTGTCAATTTCATACAAGCTGCTGCACGGCCGCATTTTGCCCTGGAGCTTCGCGCGATTTTCCCTGGGTCTACTCAATCCTGTTTTTTGAGGACTGAGTAGATGCGGGGAAAATCGCACGAAGCTGTGGGGCAAAATGCGGCCGCACAGCAGCTTTTGTGAAATTGACACGTACCATCGGGGCAAAAGGGAGGAGTGAGCGCGGAGCAGCGCTTGTGGGAAATCACCCCTATACAGACAAAAAAGAGAACTTTTTAAAGAACTCGTTGAGGAAGTTATTGTTAGAATAAGATCAGAACAGTTGGAAGTGGGAAATGAGGCAGCAATGTCAGATTTAGTAGCCAATTTATCTTCTAGATTTTTCACCCCAGAAGAGCCTAAGATTTCCCTCCCCAATTATTTTGCCATACTTGATAGCTTGTCATTCTGTGGGTGGTTTTTTTTTCCCCTGAATGAGCCCATGCTCATCCCCTGTAATCAGTGATATGATACCGTCTACTGGGAAAGAGAAATGAAATGACTATTTATCAGCTTCCTAGGGAAAATCATACAGATTAGCTACTTTCTAAAGGGTATTTCTTTAGCCCTCTTTTCTCCTGTACTATACATTTTTCTTTCCCAGCAATATAAAGGCAACAGTCTACGGAGGAGTACAGCCCAGGGATTACCAGTGACTGACACCGAAATTTTAAAATAGACTTTGAAAATTAACTTATTAAATATTAAGGGTCATTATTTTGATAGCTTTAGAAGATTGGGGTCTATTTGATGCCAGTTGGAATGACTGATTTATCTGCAGCGGCTGATGAAAGGTTAAAGTCACAGTCATTTGAGAGATCACTTTAACCTTTATTTCAACGGTTGTCTCCAGGGAGATTTTAAAAAGGCATGTAGGAGGAGGCGGGCTGCCGTCGAGCCACGGAGAAGAGTTTCAGAGGAGGACTGGATGTTTCAAAGGCTTCCTAGCGAGATGGTTAACCTGTCACCCCTGGATTGCCTGCTCAAAGGCAACTCGGGTCAACAGCAACCAAAGCATATTCTTCAGATCCTTTCTGTTATATCACACCCACTCCAGGCCATCTGCCCCTACTGTTCAAGTCAATTGACTGCCTCTGTGTCCAGCTGGGCTCTCATTACCTCAGAAAAGTCCAAACAGTTACCGTCGTAGGCTTTTGTTAAGACATCTATGCAGTCATGCTGTCCGCACAGCTGAACTTCTGTTGACCAGACAGCCGTTTGGTCTACTGTATGCATTCAGCATCAAGTGCAAGGCAAGGCCACTGACCATTTTCCTTTCCTTTCCTTTCCAGAGGTCCTCTGATCAATAACTCTTGAGCAATGACTAGAAGAGTACTAAATTAGCTTCTAAAGGAAATATGATGGACAGGAATTTAGCTTAGGGTTTCTAGGTCCCCCCGGAGGGGGCAGGGGGTTGCCTGCTTGATGGGCCCCTTACCTGCCAGCACGGATTGGGCCGCTGGGGGGAACCCCACCTCCAAAGTGCCGGGATCACAGCAACGTGCCCGACGTGATGACGTTACCCAGAGGTGACATCATCGCGCCAGACACGTTGCGGGAGGACACACTCTATCATTCGAGAAGTCCCAGAGAGGGCCAGGACTCCCCCACCACAGCTCAAGGTAGGATCTGGCAACCCTAATTTAGCTTCTGGTATGGTCATAGCATCAGACAGGTAATAATATTCCTTTGAAAACTGTTAAATGATAAATGTGATAAAACAGGTAAACTCCAGTGATTCCTAGAAACAGGGGTGGGGGTGGGGAGCATGCCAGTGTTTTTTTTAAAGCTAAAGTATCAATTCTACCTTGGCATCTAGGACAAAGATGATCTGAATGTAGAATATTACAAAATCTCCCACGCAATACATCAAAGGGGTTAGCGTTAAGATGAGCTAGAGCAAATGTCCTAGCGTCATGAGGAACCATTGAATATCTCGTATAGGGAGGCAAGGAAGGACCGGGGTGGTAAAATACCAAGGAATCTGATTGAACAAACTCTACAAGCACAAAGTACCATGCTACTATAATCAAGCTCGGTAAGATGATGCTGGACAATGGAGAGGGACTCTGCCTCACCCAGCTGTCTGTTTGATACCAATTCAAGGGCTAATCCAAATCAGATAAGAGAGCAGGTGGGAGAAAACTGAGTATAGACCACCTGAACTTAACCCCAGACTTGAGCTTAACCCCAGACTGTTAACATTTGAAAACAAGGTGGAAATTGATTACACAAATACCTGGACTGTGGTGTCATTTCCCCACAGGGTCATGTTCTTCAGAGGATCTCTCTGCTTCATTTGGGTGTGAGAACTGATAAATGTTGAAGTCCTTGCTTCTTTTCACCTACTGTTGGGACTCTCACGTTGAGGACTGGCTTCTGCTCACAGCCAGGCTCCATCCCACCTTCTTTCTGATGCCTAGAGCAGTCACTGCGTACACAGAAACAGTTTCATCTTCGGTAGTATCGATTCATCTTTCTTTCACCGCTAGCTTTTAAAGAGAAAAATTCAAGATTGATGGATGGATTCATCCATCTCTCAAAATACTTTGAGAGCAATGGCTCAGTGAAAGTAGATGTGTCATATCACTGCCATATCAATACCATCCGGAAGGACATATATTTTTGCAGATGAGGAGACCATGGTTTTCAAATACGTGCTGGACCTAGATGCTACAAAAACACAAGGCTTCCAGGCAGGCCCGTAGCTAACATGGGGCCCACGGGGCCCGGCCCCCTTGTGTTTCTTCTGGGCCCCCTCCCTCCAGGGCTGCCCCCAAAGTGCTCCAACTTACCACCTGCACTGTACTTCCATTTAATTAGCTGGCGGGCCCCCCCAAGGCCCCCTCCCAAAGAATTCCCTAGCTACGGGGCTGTTTCCAGGGAGAAGAGCAGGTGGCTGCCAGTTTTTCCCTGCCGAACCAATTCTAGTTCAATTGTGCCTGGTGCAAGGCCAGTTCCAGGTATTGGGTGTGGGGGCCTGGGCACAGAATGGCCAGGATCCCTTCTCCTCCAGTGACCCCGTTCACAACCCCCTCTTATGCTTTCCTTGCAGCCCACCCACATCAAACCTGAGGGCTCTTTTTGTAGCAGGAGCTCCTTTGCATATTAGGCCACACACCCCTAGTGTAGCCAATCCTCCAAGAGCTTGCAGAGCTCTTCTTACTGGGGCTACTGTAAGCTCTTGGAGGACTGGCTACATCAGGGGTGTGTTGCCTAATATGCAAAGGAGCTCCTGCTACAAAAAGAGCCGGTGACCTGCCTGTGATTTTTTCCTTTCCCCCCCTGTTTGTGAGCCTTCATACTGAGTCTAGGTCCTTTCCTCAATGGTGCTTGGTGGTATGTACAGATAGGAATACCACCACTGTGCCCACCAAGAGTTCCACCACTCCTTCACTGAATAGGTACAGAAAATAACATGTAAGGGGAAACAGTGCTATAAATGGCAAAAACACACAAAAAATACTGTAAAGATTCACTTATAAAAAACTAGCCTGATACCCGTGCTTCGCTACGGTATTTAAGTTCCATAAATCCAGTTGTAATACCAATGATGTGAAATTTGAAATGTGGCATTTGTTGTAGGAATTCTAATGGAGAACATTGTAGTGTCAGAAATTAAGTGAGACATACGTACTTTTCCCCCTCTCTAATGAAGGACCTCTCCGTATCCCTCGTGGCTTTAAGCACCCTGCACCCACTGCTGCACCTGACAGACAACCACCTGTTAGGTGTAGGAGGTGGGGGGAGTTTGTTGGAAGCCATCAAAGAGGCTGGGCCAGCAGCATTACTGTACCTCACAGGTGGTTGTTGGCCATTCCTCATTTTCTCAACTGTCATTAGCTCTCTGCAGACTCCTGTAACTGTTGGCTTTTTTTTTAACCTCAGAACACTGAGCTCTGCAGCTGACCAGTCAGAGAATGGAGGGTGCAAGGAGGCAGCAGCTGAGGAGTCAATGGGGGAAGCACATTTTCACCCTTTTGACCACCTTACGGGTCAAATTTCTAAAAAATCCCTTCTTAGTGAGCATCTATATCATGGTAGGAGCGCTCTCCCCGAATTTGGTATTTCTAGGTCCAGCGGTTTGACCTGGGCATTGATTTTATGGTGAGGGGACTTTCTTTTATATCTATAGATGTGTGAACCAAATAAAAGACCATTACAATTTCATATTTCATTAAGAACATAAGAACATAAGAGAAGCCAATGCTGGATCAGACCAATGGCCCATCCAGCCCAACACTTTGTCACACAGTGGCCAAAAATACCAGGGGCCATCAAGAGGTCCAGCAATGGGGCCAGGACACAAGAACCCCTCCCACTGTTGCCCCCCTCACAAACACCAAGAATACAGAGCATCACTTGCCCCAGACTGATAGTTCCTATCTAACTGGCCCTGCTCCTGCTAATAGCCACTGATGGACCTCTGCTCCATATGTTTATCTAATTCCCTCTTGAAGCCGTCCATGCTTGTAGCCACCCCAAATCTTATACTAGAGTGAAAACTTCCAGAGTGCACTTTAAACAAGTACAACACCATGTTGGAGAATGAAACACATCACTTACAAAGCTAAATCCAAATAGTAACGTGTACTCAATTCAACAGGTAAGTCTTCTGAAAAAATAGTGTCTGGTTAGTCTGCTGGAAAGCTACTGCAAGATTTGTATATGCCTCCTAGTGAATTGTTACTTGTGGAACACAGAAATTTCAGGTGGCCTTGATGCCACTATTTTTTCAGAAGACTTACCTGTTGAATTGAGTAACATAAGAACATAAGAGAAGCCAATGTTGGATCAGGCCAATGGTCCATCTAGTCCAACACTCTGTCACACAGTGGCCAAAGATACCAGGTGCCAACAGGAGGTCCACCATTGGGGCCAGGACACTAGATGCTCTCCCACTGTTGCCCCCCCACCCCCACCCCAGCACCAAGAATACAGAGAATCCCTTGCCCCAGACTGAGTTCCTATCTATACCTTGTTGTGGCAAATAGCCACTGATGGACGTCTGCTCCATATGCTTATCTAATTCCCTCTTGAAGCTGTCCATGCTTATAGCTGCCACCACATCCTGTGGCAGTGAATTCCACATCTTAACCACTCGTTTGGTGAAGAAGTACTTCCTTTTATATGTTCTTAACCCGAAAGCTCATCAATTTCATTGAGTGCCCATGAGTTTTTGTATTGTGAGAAAGGGAGGAAAGTACCTCTTTCTCAACCTGCTCTATCCCACGCATAATCTTATAAACCTCGATCATGTCACCCCTCATTTCTCCCAGCTAAAGAGCCCCAAACGTTTTAACCTTTCTTCATAGGGAAAGTGTTCCAACCCTTTTATCGTTCTACTTGCCCTTTTCTGCACTTTTCCCAATGCTATAATATCCTTTTTGAGGTGTGGTGACCAGAACTGTACACAGTACTCCAAATGAGGTCACACCATTGATATATACATGGGCATTATGATACTGGCTGATTTGTTTTCAATTCCCTTCTTAATAATCCCCAGCATAGCATTGGCCTTCTTTATTGCAGTTGCACACTGTCTAGACATTTTCATTGAGTTATCTACTACGACTCCAAGATCTCTCTCTTGGTCAGTCTCTGCCAGTTCGGACCCAATCAATGATTTAGATTTGGCTTTGTAATTGATGTGTTTAGTTCTCTGACATGGTGTTGTACATGTTTAAAGTTCACTTTGGAAGTTTTCACTCTAGTATAAGACTCTGGAAGTTTATATAAATTTTGTTGGTTCAGATATTATTTATAAGTGAATCTTTACAGTGTTGTGTGTGTGTGTGTATGTGTGTGTTTTTACCATTTCTTCCCTGGCAGCATGTGGTTGGGGGGCTCTGCAGCAGTGGGCCCTGGAAGCTGCCCCACCTCAAGTTAGGCTGATGTCTCCCCATCCTAGTGTCCTCATGCCAAAGGGAACTCTGTCGAAGGAAGCCCTCAGTGCTGCAAAGAAAGAATGGGGAAATAGGCAATGGATTGGTTTTTTTGCCAGTCAGCTCAGCTAAGTACAGAGCTTTCCTTTATTCCGAGGAATCTTCCCTCAGTGGAAGAGTCTCTTCCTCCAGAGGAAGCCCCCGTGAGTTGAAAGAAGAGCAGAATGGCAGAACATGACTCAGTGTAAGACGGTCAAGCCAGGCAGTAAGATAAAGTAGAAGTTACAAAAGAGCCAACATGGCACAGAGGTTAGGGTGTCCGACTAGCATCTGAGAGAGCCAGGTTGAGACCCCCATGGAAGCTTGCGGGGTGACCTTGGGCCTATCACACCCTCTCGGCCTCATCTAGTTGTGAGGATAAAGTGGAGCGGTTAGAAAAAGCAGGATACAACATGATGCTGTTAGCATTTTTTTAATGGTTCCGTGTGTACAAGAGGTTGCAAAGCAACTGTTAAGATGTAAATTATTGGTGGTAGTCAGGAAGTAGTAGTAGGCTTACTAGCTTTGGGTTTGGAATTCCGGGAGGTTTGGTGGGCACAGCCTGGGGAGGGAAAGGATTCAGTGGGGTACAGTGAGATAGAGTATACCCCCCCCAAAAAAAGCTGCTGTTTTCTCCAGGGGAACCATTCTCTGTCATCTGGGATCAACTGTAATTCCAGAAAATCTCCAGGCCCCATCTGAAGGTTGGCAGTGCTAAATACTCATTAAGCCTCCTAGGTTGTGGTCAGAAATGCTATTTGGCACAGTCAGGAAGTACTATTACATCCATTGGTTTTTGGAACAGAGTTGCTGCGGTGGCTCAAGTGGTTAAGACGCTGAACTGCAGGCTGTGGAAGGTCGGTAGTTCAGGAGTTTGAGACCCAGGTGCCGCATGACGGAGTGAGCTCCCGTCTCTAGTTCCAGCTCCTTTCAGTGGGAAGGTAACAGCGTTCCGTGTGCCTTGGTGTTTAGTCATGCTGGCCACATGACCACGGAAACATCTTCGGACAGCACTGGCTCTTCGGCTTGGGAACAGAGATGAGCACCGCACCGCTAGAGGCGGATTTGACTGGCTTTCGAGCAAAGGAACCTTTACCTTTACTGCTCAATCAGACATTTCATTTCGCTGCAGGATCAGCCCATCACTGTGTGATCAGATGGCGTGGATGGGTAAGGATGGGCGCAGTTTTTTGCACATGCACTTTCCCACTTCTGGGATTGGATTCTCCTCTTTGACTGCTCACCAATCGTTCCCTGGAGCACTGTGATCCCCTTGGCTCACTGTGAGCTGTGGTCACCTGACAAAGATCACCCCCTTTACTGCTTACTTTCAAAGCTGGTCTAGAGATGGGAACGATTACATGGTTATGTGCATATCACTAAGCGAGCAAAAAAAAAAAATGGCGCCCAGTCAGGATGGAATGAGCCAATGATCTGGCTGGCCTTAGAGCATGCTTGAGTGATCAGATTAGGGAAACTCCATCCATGGCCAATCAGCAAGCGTTAGGACTGGAGTTTCCCAGGTGTGTTTTTACTCCATTTCAAGGATGGACCAGGGCGGGGTG
>NW_015169814.1:59595-74445 GCF_001447785.1 Gekko japonicus | reverse complement strand
TGAACCTTTCACAAATGTTGCTGCCTGATCACACACTTTAGATCTGTCAGGAATTGGCTTTGAAGTCAGATCTAAAGGCACATCTGATGACCACACCCCAAGTTTTTCAGACCTTAATTTGGACACTTCAGGTCATCATAGATAATTACAACTAAAACTCTGTAGCCACCTTTGGCTGATGTCTCCACATGCAAGATGGCAATTAAAATAATTTATCCTTCATATCTCTTGTTATCTCACCATAACCCATGTAAATTTAGGGTTTGGGGTCTTTTTTGTGATTCATCGAAATTGTAGCTGAACTTGTTTTGATCACCTGGGCTACTTAGTTTTAGCTCTAATTATTGAGCTCACAAATCGCTGCCACCACCCACAACACTCTTCTATATTGTTCAGCCTCATATTTTGCAATCTAAAACTTTTGGAGAACGAGGAGCTAAAGAAAATTGCTATGTTTGTTTCAGGTTGTTACTGCAGCATAAGAGACAAGTGGAGTTCAGTGTATTCATCAGTGGATCGAGCTATGTTCTCATAATTTGGACCTCTGGGCCACTGAGGTTGATAGTTAAGAGCAGAACTGGGCCATTAGTTCTAACTAGGTGTCTGCAAAGCATGGCTAAGAGGGTTTCCACTGGAAGACCACAGAGTACGAAGGTGCTTAGCCTTTCCATTGGCCATTTCTCTTCTTATCAAGGACACCTCCACCCCAGCACAGGCTCCATGCTCGTGGGTGCCATGGTACCCACCAACACCTTTCCTGGTGCCCACCAAATATTTTTAGAAAATGGGCAGGGCCAGGTGGGTTTTTTTGCTCAGCAAGGCATTTGATTGGCCATTGGGGATTTGATTAGCTGTGCAGATTTTTTTTAAAATGTTGCTTTGGCACCAGCTGTCACCACAGTCCAAGGATTTTCACTGTGTGACTGAAGGTAAGCTGGCATCACCGTTTTGTGGCCAGCTCCGCCTCCCTTGGCAGCCATTTTGTGGCTGGCACCGCCTCTTGTGGCAGCCATTTTGTGGCTGGCTCTGCCTCCCTTAGCAGCCATTTTGTGGCTAGCTCCACCTCCTGTGGCAGCCATTTTGTGGCCGGCTTCACCTCCCTCCGCAGCCATTTTGTGGCTGTGTCCACCATGCTGTCTCAGAATTCCAAAGGTGCCCACAGGCTCATAAAAGCTGAGGGGCCCTGGTTTGTATCATAAACTCACGAATGGGGGAACAAGTGCTAATGGCTGCAAATCACATCCACCCATCTTCAGGCACATCAGGAATTACATTGTGGAACTTTTACTGAATTCGGCTATTTGAGGTACAGGTGAAGGGATGCATGTTTTGATGTCCCCACTGTAATTTTAAATCCACGAGCATGCCAAGTTGTTTACCAGGGGAGGCACTCAGATTTCCTAGCTGCAATATGAAGTGGTCTAGCCATGCAAAAGCTGCATAGCATAACTCTTCTGATCATCTTTTTTCTGCTTTCAGGTAATGGCAGTCCTACCGTAATCAATTCGTCCCTCTTCAAATGAATAACAAAACTTTAAAGAATGTTACCAGCATCACTGCAAGTACCTCTGTATTAATTAAATACGCTAAAAAAAATGGCTTCCGGAATCTTCTGTTAGTCACGATTACCTCTGCTTTGATTGTTCCGTTTGCCGTTGGCCTGAGGAAATGGAGGAAAGTCTCACAGAAGTTCAAGGTGGGAAGAGCTTGAGTCAGAAAGAATGCGAGATTCAGAGCCTGAGGACATATCTCCAGGGCTGCTGAGAGCCTAGAGCAAAACAAAGTCTTTGAGCCCTCCTCTGGCACACCCCCAAATGCCGTCAATAGATCACGGCATAGTTAAGGAATAGAACGACAGCACTGTAAAGGTACTATATAGATGAGAACTGAATATTTAATGATAAATTCATGAATTCACTAGATAGGTGCTCTGCAGGCTGCCCTGATGGTCAAAGGTGAACTGTTGGACAGTTGCAACCTTGTCCTCTGATCTTAGGCTATACAGACCAATTCACTGAGACCTCTCAGCCTTTCGTGTTGTGAATGTGAAAATGAAATCATACCATAGCTAAACATTTGGAAGAGCCATGGCTCAGTGGGAGAGCCTCTGTTTGGCATGCAGAAGATCCCAGATTCAGTCCCCGGCACCTCCAGTTAAAAGGACCAGGCAGTAGGTGATGAGAAAGACCTCAGCCTGAGACCCTGGAGAGTCACTGCCCGTCTGAGTGGACAATACTGACCTTGATGGACCGATGGTCTGATTCAGTATAAGGCAGCTTCATGTGTTCATAGGAATATGGAGCCTCATGTGCAAAGCTTCTGGGTGCAGATAATCTCCGAAATTTCGAAAATAACAGGACAGAACATCCCGCTTTCTCGTAAAGTTATCCTATTACATTTTAGAGATCCAGCTCACGATGAAGAACCGCTAGAACAGCTAACATCATACCAACTTACGGCGGCACAAACCACCATCGCAGCTGCCTGGAAGTCACCTAAGTCTCCAAGTTTAGAGGCCTGGAGAAATAAAGTGTGGGAACAATTCCTGATGGATAAGATAAGTGACATTTTAAATACAGCTTAAACGAAACTCTGTACAACAAAATCACTCTTCTTACCTTCAATATATGACTGAGAAGGATTTACTCTCAAACAATCCGGCCTATGCTTCTTGGTTATACTTCTGAACATAAAATAGTATAACATACTCCATTATTACAAACTCTGCACTGTATATAACAATATAGCTCTTATTAGTATTTTCATAACAATACTCTTTAGTTGATATATATTTATTTTGTATAAACTTAGTAATGATCTTTTTTTTAAAGTGCTTTTGGATTCAGACTTCAACTTTTTAAAGCAAAGTGTTTATTGTTTGGTATTTATACTCTGCTTGGTTATGTATATCTTTAATGTAGTATGTTGTAATAAATTCTTAAAATTAAAAAATAAAATAAAAAAGGAATATGGAGAAAAGTTATCATAGACAAAAGCAGTTAATCTGTGGTTCTGCCCTTGCACATGCACAGTCTATAGTATTTTTGCACTTGTCATAACAGTGGATTTCGATTTATGCTAGGAAGTGTAAATCTAAGCTGGAATCTCCGGATGATGGTGGGCTGTGTAGGTAATGGGCTCTTAGTCTACACAGTTGTCATTGATAGCAGATTCTGGCCTCACCTCCTTCTCATGCACTTTCTTTGGAAATTAAATAAATCTGCTGTGTCTTTTTATTGGATGTCTTTGAAGTGTTTAGATTCAGGTGCGGTAGCCATGCTGGTCTGAAGCAGCAGAACAAAGTTTGAGTCCAGTGGCACCTTTAAGACCCACAAAGTTTTATTCACGGTATAAGCTTTTGTGTGCAAGCACACTTCCTCGAACACAGCTGAACCAAACCTCCTCAACCATGACTTATAGGGGGTGAGGTGGGGGTTGTTATCAGGATTTAAGGTCAAGATTAGGGATGTGCATTTGTTTTGTCCGAACCGAATGCACCCCCGAAAATGGCCCATTCGGACCCCTTTCAGGCTGCTGCAGGTCGATTCAGATTCTCTGATCTGAATCTGCTTGCATCCGAATTGCCACCGAACTTCGGCGGCAATTCGGCCCCATTATATCGTATGGGGCATTGAAGTCAATGGCGAAAGCATAGGGTATGTTCTGGAGGCTGGAGGGGAGGGGATTTGAGGGAGAGGCTCCAAACTCGCAGGGTAGCTGCTGAAGCCTCTCTTCAAGATACCAACCAAGTTTAAAAAACATTGGACCAGGGGGTCCAATTCTACGGGCCCCCAAACAGGTTGCCCCTATCCCCTCCATTGTTCTCTATGGTGGGGAAAAAGTAACTTGTCCCCCCACCATAGAGAACAATGGAGGGGATAGGGGCAACCTGTTTGAGGGCCCGTAGAATTGGACCCCCTGGTTTAATGCTCTTGAACCTTGGTTGGTATCTTGGGAAGAGGCTCCAGCAGCTCTCCTGTGAGTTTGGAGTCTCTCCTTCAATCCCCCTCCCCTCCAGCCCCAAGAATATACCCTATGTTTTCACCATTGACTTCAATAGCCCATAGGATATAATGGGGCTGAAATTGACATTTGGCTGGCAGAAAGACTCCCGAATCGGCTGGTATTGGCAAAACTGACATGCAGAGTCTTACTGCTGACCGAAATTGATTCTGCCCAATTCGGCCAAATCCGAATGGGCCGAATTTTTTTTTTATTTTTATTTTTGCACACCCCTAGTCAAGATAAGAACATAAGAGAAGCCAATGTTGAATTAGGCCAGTGGCCCATCTAGTCCAACACTCTGTCACAGAGTGGCCAAAAATACCAGGTGCCATCAGGAGGTCCAGCAGTGGGGCCAGGACACTAGAAGCCCTCCCACTGTTGCCCCCCCCCCAAGCACCAAAAATACAGTGCATCCCTTGCCCCAGACTGAGAGTTCCTATCTATACCTTGTGGCTAATAGCCACTGATGGACTTCTGCTCCATATGCTTATATAATTCCCTATTGAAGCTGTCCATGCTTGTAGCCACCACCACCTCCTGTAGCAATGAAGATGCATAGGTACCGGGTGACTATAGCTGAGATTGGATGCAAGAAAGATCTCTGAAGGGCAGTAAATTAGCATACAACTACAAGAGTTAACAAACAGATATGGGAACGTGGTTGGAGCCCAGTGGCACCTCCAAAACAAATAAAGTTCAATTCTGGGTACAAGCAAGAACTGAGAGATGTAGTATGTACGCGCCTTCAGATTCATTGAAACAGATTTCCACAAATATTACATATTGGTAGGGGAGGGTGTTAGTTGTCGGAAAGAGCTAATTAGATTCAAGATGCCAAATGGTATTTATGAATTGTTTTAACTTGGCTGTTTATGCCATTTTAATGTTGTTAGTCGCCTTGAGCCAGATACCTGGAAAGGCGGGATATAAATATAAACAATAAATAAATAAAACCCAGGTTAAATATTAGGAACTCATTGCAAGTACTTTCAAACATGATTCATTTCAGGGTGTAGCTGTGTTGGTCTGCTGTAGAACACCTAGATTCAAATCCAGTACCACCTTAGAGGCCAACAAGATTTCTGGAATATCGTGTTGGTCTTTAATGTGCTACTAGATTCAAATCTAGCTGTTCTACTACAGACCAACATGGCTACTCTCTGAAACTTTCTTCCATGCAAAGATTATTCAAGACACGATGAGCTAAGCCACACTGCTTGTGAATTGTTGGAGGAGTCAGTCAACCAGTTTCCATGTTGGATAGGACCAGGTTTGTCTCCTCAGTCCTGTCAGATGTTTACTTAACTTTTTTGGATGCTGCTGTAGATAACCTTCTCAGAAACAGTATGTTATGGAAGCAGCTCCAAACTCAGGTGTTTGGAGAAAAGGACAATTTTGTCTTCTCTATTTCTTAGAATACTGAGCTGTCCTTCTTTTGGATGAATGAGAACTGCAGGCTTGTTATGACGTTTTCACCCACTCTCACAGGATTTCCCTTTATATTGTTCTTAGCTGAGCAGACCCTTTTTGTCTCTTCTTTGTTTTTCTGTGGCTGTCCCACCAAGTCATTTGAATGTATATTGGTAATGCTGTCCCAGCCTAGGAAACTGAGGGGAGAGACTAAAATCCTTCTTTTGTTCTTGTTTTACAATGGCACACAAGAAGTTTGATGGAAAATTAAAACTAACAAAACTTTTATTTCACTGTGAGGGGAAATGGTCAGGTAGGAATCAGGTTTAGGACTTATGAGGTGAACAGGGAACAGGAATGAGGTACCTTTGTATAAAAATAAACACCAGATAATTTGTCACAAACAAGTAGCTGTTTCTATTATTTAGACAGGTCTTTAACACTTGAGGTGATATATTTCTTGGCAGTCTCTGCTTATATGAACAAGCATAAGCTTCTTGGTCTCACAGACACTAAAGTTGGTGAAGGCAGGAACATTCACACCAGCTCCAGTTTCCTTCCTTACCCACTGGCTAGGGATCACCCCGTCTTCTAGGAGCTACTTTCCTCAGTCTTGATAGGGGTGGGCTAAGTGTCCCACTTCCCTAACTCAGGATCCTTCTCAATCCTCTCACAGTCTGCTTCACTTTCTCACTGTTAACTGTCAACCCTCAACTGCCACTCCTAACTGACTGTCTCAACTGAAGAATTCCATTTGAATCTCCTGTCACTCAAGGTTCTCAGACTGGGTTATAACATTAACCATTTACTGTCCATTACACTTGTGTTATCTTTGTAAGCTTCATGAGCAGAGCATTGTGAAAGCCAGCAAGCACTCCTACAGTATGCAGTGGATCCCCAGAGAGGTTACTTGGACAATCAGCCTAAGGCTGCGCTCCTATTTTAAGACAATCTGAACTTGAAACTCAGTGTGTTCCCCTCTCCCTCTTTCTCCCCTACACATTCGGAATCGACCTGCATCTCTCTCTGTCTCTCCCCCTCCCCACAGCATTAGTCTCAGATCCTGACCTTTGCAGGTAAATTGTCCATGCAGGACATTTCTACAGCTATGAAAGGAACATTCTTTTTCTTTTTCTTTCAAGTTCTTGATTCAGTCAAGTGACTGTTGAGTTTCAGAGCACGTTTTCGTACACAGTGACAGTCTTGTGCCAGTTTAATTTAAGGCTTCTTACAAAGAATCATGAGCATTATGGTTTGCTGAAGGCCCTGAGGAGTCTATGTTAGTAAACACTATTTCCCTCACAAAACTAGAGTTTTCAGTGGCTCCTGGAGAAAGGAAACAGTATCAGTTTGTTGGAATCCTTCACAAATATCTGACAAGGCTGAAAGTGAGATGTGTGTAATAAACAATAAATCTAGAAAGAAAAGCCTAAACATTTAAATGACTTTAGGCAAGTGACTGGAAAGCGAAAAAACAAACAAACCACTCTTGCTAAAATGAGCAAATGTTGAATGTTGTTTCTGTACTTAAGTTTCTGTAGCAAATAGCATGAAGTGGGTTCTTAATTTGTGTACCTAGACTGCTTTGAATTTAATGATTTCCTTTTAGTGGTATTAAAAGCAGCTCTGAGAACAGGAAGCGGTTGAATGCATATGTTGTTGGATATTATGCTTTCTTAATAATTACTCATATCCTAGATTTGCATGTGTGGACAGGGGGCCAGTTTGGTGTAGTGGTTAAGAGCGGTAGGACTTTAATCCAGAGAATTGGGTTCAATTCCCCACTCCTCCACAAGAAGCCAGCTGGGTGACCTTGGGCCAGCCACAGTTCTCTCAGAACTCTCAGCCCACCAACAAGTCTAGCTTGCCTAAAAGAGTTAGAACTTCGGCTGTAGGTCAACCTTCAGATCCCCATGGCTATACAACACACACTGCCATACGATAATTAATTAAGAAAATCCAGGAGAATAGCACAGTATCTGTGTAGATCTAGCCATTGGCCTCTGAACTGTTCATGTTTCCCTCACATGAACATATGAAGCAGACTTATATTAAATCAGATCATTGGTCCATCAAGGTCAGTAATGTCCACTCAGACTGGCAGCAGCTCTCTAAGGTCTCAGCCAAAGGTCTTCCATGTTACCTATTGCCTGGCCCTTTTAACTGGAGATGACGGGGAGTGAACCTGGGACCTTCTGCATGCAAACCAGATGCTCTACCTCAAAGCAGGTGTTCTGCCTCTGACCTACAGTCCCTCCTGTCATCTCTATTCTTCAGTGTAGGATATTCGTAGTGCAGCATACCCCCCCTCTTCTATTTTTTTTAAAATGGTGGAACCTCTTATACATGTTGGCAGAGTTTAAACATGCAGAGGAATGGGACACCAACTGTTTAAAGAAGATAACTTGGTTTATTAAAGAAGAAATACATTCTGATAGTACAGCGGAGCGGGAAAGAGGCGTAACTAACTGGCTAACTGTTGTGAGAGACAGGAACGAAGGGGGAGGGCTCAGTTGGAGCAGGAAGTCTCCAAAGAGCCAATCAGGAGACAGGAAGGACATAATTTGAAATTGTGGGAAGTTTAGGGCTGCCAGGTCCCCTTGGGGGGATTTGGGGGGGGTGTTCCAGAGGTGGGTGGGACGTCACACGCAACGTCCCTGATGTGATGACATCACTCAGAAGTGACAAGCCGCCCAGAGCCTGCTTTGGTGGGGAGGGCGGGATATAAATCAAATAAATAAATAAATCGTTCTGTCAGTGGCATAGTGCATGGCACTCTGGTTTTTGGGCAAACTCTATGGGTTTTTGCCTCCAAAACCATAGAGTTTGCCCAAAAATGGAGCCTTGTGGCTGCAGGTCAAACCCCCAAAAGTGGCGGAACCCCCACTGGGACCTGGGTACTGGCAACCCTAGGGGAGTCCCTAATCTAGCTATGCTAACTAGCAGTCCTCCAGCTGTCCCCTATAGCCTGTTCTTCTGATCTTCTTCAAGTAGGTGCACTATAGACCTTGTATATGCCAACAATACAAGCATAATACATCATTGTGTCTTGCTGCTCTGGAAATCAACGCCACAATAGGCGGCAATTAGCAGAAGCTTCCTATCAACAGCTAAGGGTACTGGGCTGTCTTGTAGCTTCTGCCTGCCTGGCTTCATGTGTTCAGCATGTAAATGGTAATTAGTTGTCACTAGACAGAATTGATTTGGTCTGCTCCAGCGTGTGGTGTCACCCACACCTTCCTTCGCCCTGATTGGCTTTTCACAACTGCGCCTGCTGCTCGTGTTGATTAATTGACATCATAAAACTATGATGAGTTTTTTTTCTTTTGAGAGCCATGAAGCAAAGGAGGGGGATTTGGGTAATACAAATCTAGCTGGAGTCTTCCTACCATGGAATAACTTCCTTATAGCTGTTCCTTTAGTTAATGCCGTGTTTCATTGAAAAGTAATCAAAAATATAATATACAAATTAGTGTACAATTAATATGATGATACAATAGTAAGTGTAGACGGTGGTCTCTGGAATGTCCTGCCATTTCGACAATAATCTTCCTCTGAACAAAGATGAATGACCTTACCAAATACAACAAAATTGACTGTATAAGAATTTGAAGCAAATGTACACCCACATTATCAATAAAGATTAACAAAATTGATATGAAAAACCTTACATGTATTGTCTGTCAATTCATTTCAACTGGTAACATATCAACATTTCATGGATCTCACTGATGATTCTATAAAATACAACTTCACATTTACAATTCATGTATAATAATTATTATAGGATTACATATAGATTTGTATAGAAACTCACCGACAATCATTATAGCTACAATTTCAAGAAGTGCCTTCCATGGGCAAATAGTATAATACCTTATCAGGTGGACTTCATTATAGGCTTTATATACTAACCTCTTCTACTATCAAACTAATTCTGTACCTACTTACATATGGTTGCCAACTATCACTTAAACCTCACCCTAATAAGGGCATATTTCGATCTGGGATGTATTCACACACTCATTAATTGGTAACTATTAACGTTAAAGATAACAAGCGAAATCCAGGGATGCATTAAGACCAAAAGGATAAACTGTGTTGAGTTTGAAAATCCAGTATGCCTCCCTCCATAAAATAGTAAAATATACTATTGTATCATCATATTAATTGTACACTAATTTGTATATTAGATTTTTGATTATTTTTCAATGAAACATTGCTTAGTGTTAGTTATCACAGCCCCTGCTTGTTTTTTGGTTCATACAGTGACTGTGTCCATCTACTCAAATTGCCTTTAGTCAATGCCACCATGTGCTGGGTGGCTCCTGTGTCTTGAGTGGGAATATCTGTGTGTCTTCCCTCTCTCTTGCTGCTTTTGGACAAAGAATGTCTGTTTTTAGCCAGATTTTTGTGTGTGAGGGAAATGGCTTTTCTTAGTGTGTGAATGAGATGGGATTCTTATTTCCTAGCAAATCAGTTTTTCCGCTTTCTCCTATTTCTATACCTGTGAACTTTCAATCCTCTCAAGGCTACCTGTGCTTGACTTCTGTGTTTGTGCTACAGATAATGAAGTTGGGCTTTTCCTCCAGTTTTTAAGAAGAAATCAAGGTGTTCCTAAATTTCTAGAGACGCTGGAGTCCTAGCAGCTGTTTCACGGCCCAGTGCAAAAGGGAAGTGAGCAAGCATCACCACTATCCCAACCTCCATAGGGAAGTGGATCTTTCTTATGAATCCATCTACCATGATTAACTGCTAGTGTCTCAGATGGAAGGAAAAAATTGAATAACAAAGAAGATCAGGAATTCTATGAGGAATGGAGAGACTTTAAAATTTACCTAGAAAAGAACTGGGATGTAAAGCACAATCTATTATATTTAGAACAATATTGAAACTAGAATATGATGTTATCTTAAGGTGTACTGGAGTGACGAGGGGGGAAGCATTGCGGGAAGCCACGGGGAGGGGGAGGGTAAAGTGGGGATATTGGGGGTACAAATTGAAACATTAATGGAACTGATGACATGTCAATATTTTCATGGAAAATAAAATTGTGTTCTAACAAAAGACAACTTTGACCTGCTCGCAGGCCGGCTTATATCCCCCAAGAAACCGCCACCCAAAATACACCCCTACTTCCCTATAGGTTATTGACAGTGGCCGAGAGTCCCATAGGCTCATGGCCGGGAACCTATCCCCCTGATTGGAGTGGGCTAGGATCCGCATAGTCCATTGTCTCTTGGAGCAAAGCTTGACGTTAGTCTCTGGACTTGTCTGGACATGTCTGGACTTGTCTGGACTGGATACATTACAGGGCTCCATGAAGATAAAAGGTAAAGGTAAAGATTTCCCTTGCTTGAGCCTATAGGATGAAGAGGCAGTATTATTCTGCCAGGGCTCTGCGTGCCCTCCTTGACATAGCGTTGCCAGGTCCCTCTTGGCCACCGGCAGGGGGTGGTGGAGTAGGGTTGCCAGATCCAGGTTGGGAAAGTCCTGGAGATTTGGGGATGGAGCCTGGGAAGGACAGGGACCTCAGTGGGGTACAATGCCACAGAGTCCACCCTCCAAAGTATCCATTTTCTCCAGGGGAACTGATCTCTGTAGTCTAGAGATGAGCTGTAATTCTCGGGGGATCCCCAGGTTCCTACCTTGGCAGCCCATTGGTTCTTTCTGGGTTAGCCATCAGCTCTTCCTCGTCAGAGCTGGGCTTTTGCCTATATTTTGCCGAGGCTTTTGCTCTTGATTCCCCTGCCTTGCTTTAGTAATTTTTCCTTGTCTTCTCTTCTTACTTGCTTACCCCTTTCTTAGTCTGTCAACACTTTCACTCTTCTGTGTGTTGTCTTCCAGTTTTCTTGAACAGCTACTGTATGGGTGCGTTGCTTGGCTCTTTGGTCATCGTCTAGGGGCCTCTCGCAGGTGCCTGGCCCCAGGATAGCTCAGTTAACCATCACCGGGGGGAGGACCTTCTCATTTGTGGCCCCTACCCTGTGGAATGCATTCCCTGATGACACCCATGGCCTGCCAAGATTTGTTTCATTTCTGCTGGACATGCAAATCTGAATTGTTTGGGTTGGCCTTCGGAGGGTAGCCACATGTTCTGTCTGTTTTAATAGTACTATGGCGATAGCCACATATTTTAATACTTGAATTCTGTAGAGCCTTTAACTGGCTCAGAATTTGTTAGCTGCACTGCTGGTAGGTATGAGTTTAGAGGCCACATCTCATCAGTTTTGAAAGTTCTTCTCTGTCTGTTGGGTTCTCTGCCTTCAGGACAAATTCTAAGTAGTGGTTTACACCTATAAAGCTCTACACGGCCTGAGAATGGGGAATGATACAAAATCTTCTCGGTACAATGTTTTCACTAGAGGCTCACATCTCTAACTTACCTCCTCCAAAGCTGGAATTCTAGCTGTTCATCATAGTGTTAGGCTGTTTTAGAGTTCGTATCCAATGGCCTTTACTTTTCTATTTTTATCTTGGGTGTGTTGCTTTGTTCTGTTTTCATTTGACGGTCATTTTGATTATCATTTTGTTTGACGTGTATTCTATCGTTGCTTTGACTACGTAAGCTCGCTCAAATATACTAATGTGGAGATATCAAATTCCAGCTGAACGTCCTCATTAAAATGTTACCCTGCTTTGTGATTAAATACATCCGGCCCCGCCTTGAGGCAGGTCAAATATCTACCTCAGGTGGAGAATGGTGGTGGTGGTGGTGGAACGTGCCATCCAGTCACAGCTGACTTCTGACAAACCCATGGGGTTTTCAAGGCAAGAGACATTCAGAGGTCATTGCCTGCCTTTGAGTAGCACAGTTGACTTCCTTGTTGATCTCCGGGTCCTAACCAGAGCCAACCCGGCATAGCTTCTGATATCTAATGAGGCTGGTGAAAGTTTGGACGAGCAAATATTGTTTCAATGATAATACAGTGATAAAAAGTAGAGACATCACCCTGCCAACAAAAGTCCGCATGGACAAAGCAATGGTATTCCCAGTAGTCATGTATGTCTGCGAGAGTTGGACTATAAGGAAGGCCGAGCGCCGAAGAATAGATTCTTTTGAACTATGGTGCTGGAGAAGACTCTTGAGAGTCCCTTGGACTGCAAGAAGATCGAATCAGTCAATCCTAAAAGAAATCAACCCGGACTGTTCCCTGGAAGGCCAGATAATGAAACTGAAGCTCAAATACTTTGGCCACCCAATGAGAAGGGAGCACTCACTGGAGAAGACCCTGATGCTGGGAAAGATTGAAGGGCAAAGAAGACGGGGACGGCAAAGGATGAGATGGTTAGACAGTGTCATAGATGCAATGAACATGAAGTTGAGCAAACTTCAGAGGACGGCAGAAGACCGGAAGGCCTGGCATGATCTAGTCCATGGGGTCGCAAAGAGTCGAACTCGACTGTGCAACTGAACAACAACAAAAATGACATTTGAGCAGACACACACTAATGGCCGGAGAGAGAGTATTGTTGGCAACAGATTTTTTAGCTTATAATATGGTTCCATTGTATTACTTCATTAGTAATAAAACTTTGCTAGGACACCCAGTTAGACGAGATTTACACCGATAATTCCTCTTAGCCTATCAATTGTAAAAACAAACAGTGACATCAAGTCTATAACATTTTTCTCTGTTTACAAGCTTTTAAAAAGAAGCAAAAACAACACTTCACTGGTGTTTGTCCAATATAATGTCTCAGCACAAAGACACTAGCTTGGTGAACATTGCAGAATGTTTCTTTTTAGTGCTGTTTCTAAAGACCGTCTTTCTTGCTTTGTTAAACAATTTCTATGACATCCTTGCAGCCGTACATGAGAGTCTTGACTTGCTTGGATGGCTCTTGTAGTGTTTACGGAGAATTCTAACAGACTCAAAAATTCTCATAAATGATCTAGTGTCATAAAGACTGATCAGCCCAGCTGTGGAGGGTTCCTGTTTATTATAAATAAAAAGAACACCTCCGTCTAGTGTCATAGCTTGACTATCTCAGATACCCTTTCTCAGTGGCATCTATCAACATCAACCTGAATTGATAATTTTAGTTCTACAGAAAAACAAGGGGATCACTGCCAAATTCTTATGTATATTTTTGTTCAAATTCAGAACCAACTTCCATGCAGTTTCTATGTTTGTTGCATAACAGGGAACAATCTGTGTGTGTGTAAGAGAGAGAGAACTTGTGAGACTATGAAAGACAATGCAACATCATAGAATCATAGAGTTGGAAGGGATCTCCAGGGTCATATAGTCTATCGCCCTACACAATGCAGGAAATTCACAAATACCTCACTCCACACCCCCAGTGACCCCTGTTCCATGCCCAGAAGATGGTAAAAAAAAACCCTCCAAGTTCCCTGGCCAAAATGGCTGGAGAAAAATTGTTTCCTGACCCCCGAAGTGGTGATCAACACCTCCCTGGGCATATAAGAAAGGGCCACAAGAACTAAGCACTGATGCAACCGTCCCTGCCTTCCCTCTCATGATCCACCTAAGTTCACAGAATCAGCATTGCTGACAGATGGCCATCTAGCCTCTGTTTAAAAACCTCCAAAGAAGGAGAGCCCACCATCTCCCAAGGAAGCCTGTTCCACTGAGAACATAACATAAGAGAAGCCAATGTTGGATCAGGCCAATAGCCCATCTAGTCATCATCATCATCAAGTTTATTGTATTAGCCATTGGCCATAACAAAACAAAAATACATACACACCCATGTACATTACATTAAGATATCCCTTCACTGACTTGCACTGAATCCTAACCTTAATCTAGTCCAATGCTCTGTCACACCATGGCCAAAATACCAGGTGCCATCAGGAGGTCCATCAGTGGGGCCAGGACACTGGAAGCTCTCCCACTGTTGCCCCCCCAAGCACCAAAAATACAGAGCATCACTTGCCCCAGACTGAGAGTTCCTATCTATACCTTGTGGCTAATAGTCCCTGATGGACCTCTGCCTCCATATGCTTACCTAATCCCTCTTGAAGCCATCCATGCTTGTAGCCGCCACCACCACCACCTCCTGTGACAGTGAATTCCATGTGTTAGTCACTCTTTGGGTGAAGAAGTACTTCCTTTTATCTGTTCCAACTCGACTGCTCAGCAATTTCATGGAGTGCTCACGAGTTCTTGTATTGTGAGAAAGGGAGAAAAGTACTTCTTTCTCTACCTGCTCTATCCCATGCATAATTTTATAAACCTCGATCATGTCACCCCTCAGCTGTCGTTTCTCCAAGCTAAAGATTCCCAAGTGTTTTAACCTTTCTTCACAGGGAAAGTGTTCCAACCCTTTTATCATTCTAGTTGCCCTTTTCTGCACTTTCCCCAATGCTATAGTATCCTTTTGGAGGTGTGGTGACCAGAACTGTACTCAGTACTCCAAATGAGGTTGCACCATTGATTTATTCAGGGGCATTATACAGGAACCGCT
>NW_015169814.1:35600-59497 GCF_001447785.1 Gekko japonicus | reverse complement strand
GCTCTAACTATCAGGAAGTTCTTCCTAATGTTTAGCCGAAAACTCTTTTGATTTTATTTGAACCCATTGATTCTGTTCTGACCTTCTGGGGCAACAGAAAATAACTCCACACCATCCTCCATATGACAGCCCTATAAGTACTTGAAGATGGTTATCATATCACCTCTCAGCAGTGCTCACTCTAAGCTGTGGATTCTTGTGAGCAAAAATTCTACTTTGTGAGCTACCAGCAGTAAAGTTGTGAGTGAGCAATTTGGCTACTGCATAAATTTGCTCTGGAGCCATCCTTCCTGAGCTCAGACAAAAAGGTGTGAGCCAGAGGCTAAAGAACTGTGAGCTAGCTCACACTAACTCAGCTTAGAGGGAACACTGCCTCTCAGTAGTCTCCTCTCCAGGCTAAACTTACCCAGCTCCTTCAACCTTTCCTCATAGGACTTGGTCTCCAGACCCCTCACCATCTTCATTGCCCTCCTCTGGACATGTTCCAGCTTGTCTATAGCCTTCTTAAATTGTAGTGCCCAAAACTTCCTCAGATACCAGTTTACCGAACAAACACCAATAATAAAGTGTTATGACTCATCCCGTCCAATTTGATAAGGCTGGGTTTAAACCAGATTAGTAGGCGATTCAGCAAGAACTAATGCATTGCTAACAGCCTAGCCCTGATAAGACTGGGTTTAAGCCAGATTACTAGGGAGTTCAGCAAGAACTAATGCACTCTATCAGCCTAGCTTTGCTTTAGCAATCAGGTTACAGTAAATGATGCCAACCTCCAGGTGGGATCTGGAGATCTCCCAAAATTACAATTGATCTCCAGACAATAGCATTCTACATGGAGCTACCTACAATGAAAACCAGTCCCCCTGGAGAAAATGCATGCTTTGGAGCAGGACTAGTTCCAGATTTCAAGGGCCCCCAGGCTGAGAGTTCCAGGCCCCCTTGTTTTACTCACCACCAGGCCCCCCACATATGCTGTCCTTCCCTTCCTCCTTCCCAAATAGCTCCCATCTGCCTATGCTCCTTCCCCTGTCCATCTGTGAACTCTTCTACTGCCCATGCTCACCTCTGCCTGCAGCCCTTTTCCCTGTGGCACTGGGCAGTGAGTGTAGCTGGGAGCATCATGGAGCACTAACAAATAAGTGAGGGTGGGGGAGTCAACAGTAGAGGTCCATCAGTGGCTATTAGCCACAAGGTATAGTTGGAACACTCTGTCTGGGGCAGTGGTGTTCTGTATTTTGGTGCTTGGGAGGGCAACAGTGGGAGGGCTTCTATAGTTCTGGCCCCACTGCTGGACCTCCTGATGGCCCCTGGTATTTTTGGCCACTGTGTTGGATTGGATGGGGGTCATTGGTCTGATCCAACACGGCTTCTCTCATGTTCTTATGTCCTTTAACAGCAGTGGGCCCTGCCAGAGGCCCTGCCAGCTGCCCCAACTCAGGGTATATGGAGGCCATGTCTCCTTCAGATGGTGGACTCTATACCATTAGACCTCCCTGGGGTCCCTCCTCTTTCCAAACCCCTTCCCTTCCCAGGTGCCACCCCCTAAATCTATAAGAATGTCCCAGCCCGGAGTTGGCAACCCTAATTACAGTACCTCCAGGAACAAAATACACATTTGCAACAGTGTATAGGGATAGTTTTAAAGGGCACATCACCAAACCTCAGACAACTAGATACAAGTGAACTGGACTTGAACCAAATTCCAGTGGTGCCGCGATATGGTGAACCAATTGAACATGTTGCAAAATTCAGGGTGCCTTTGAAAGAGTCTCTACTAGTTCATTTTCTTACCAGGGAACCTGTAGCGACCAGAATTTTATCCCATAATTATTTTTCAAAGTCTTATGGTGTGTCTGTTGGCTCAAATTTGCAATCCACTTTTGGAAGGCTAGAAATGTTTTTGAAAAAAATATGGAAAGGTGCTTTCCACTCACTGCGGTTTACCCACAGAGACATCCCCGAGGTAAAGCATCCACATTATTGCAGCACCTCAGCCACGGAGTGCGCCACCATTTTTCAAAATTCATGTGCACACATAAGAGTGCATGCACACACTGCTGTGAAATTCAGACTTGGCAACCCTAGAGGTGTGCCTGGCTCCCTCATTGTTGATCTTCAGAAAGCTGTTGAAGACAGTTCTATTAAGAACTGCATTTGACTGATATAGTTTTTATTATTGGCAGTCTGAATTGAAGTTTCTAAATGCTGCCTTTTAATTGTGTTTTTATAATTGTTTTATTGTGTTTTTATAATTGTTCTATTTATATTGTAAGCTGCCTTGAGTTCTGCAATGGAGAAAGGTGGCTAATAAATGTTCTAGATAAAATAAATTAATAAACTAATACTAAATAGCTTCTCCAGGAGCTCCCTGCACTAAGGGCAGGCCCCACAACTGACCACACAGCCAATCATTCGTGTAATACTGGAGATTGTCCCCAATGCCCTGCTGGCTTTCAGCCTTCATGGTGGATTGGGTTTTCTAATCAAAGAACAAAATCCATGTATCAGAACCAACACAAAGGACTTGGTGCCTTCTAATGCCCTTTGACTTAGATCTAAGGCGTTTACCTGGGACTAGGCCCATTATCCAATAATGAGAGGAAGAGAATCCAGTGCCCTGACGTCTTCATCTTGTTTTTGAACTCGCACAATTGGGGAAGGTGCTTGCCCTCTTACCCTGTTTTTTCCTCCTTTGTAAAGTACTGGGTTCGCAGCATGGAGACTCGGACTACGACATGCTAAACAAGTTGTGTTTATTGTACTTCACACAAAAGACAAAAACTGCCCAGCAGCGGCCAACTATATACACCCACCCCAGACACACCCCTAGTCTCATTGCAGGATTTGAATCTCCCGCCAAAGTTCCTATACGTGGACTAGGATCCTTGGCCCCTATTGTTTGTGGAGCCAAGGTAGGGATTATGCACGCATACCCCTAGTGGCGGTCCGCGGACACAACACCCTTCTTCCCCAAATGCTTTGACATTGTGGTGTTTTCTCACTGGGGCTCTCTTGCCCTCTGGTGTAATGGAGCAAACAGCTTTTCGTAACCAACATGGAATAAGATACGAAAAACGATCCTCACAGCCAAGAAGCTGTGGGATCAATATATACCATGTGGGGAAATTGGATGATTGAACTCCCAGCAGGCCTGATTGAACATGACACTTTGGAGGTCTGCTTCTGGCTTGACATTTTATGATGAAAACCCCGTGATATTTCTGATCCCACCATTTATTTCTTTATTATGTACAGTTAGTCACTAAACAAGAACTCGTAATGGTTGATGCTGGATTTTCCCCACATTAACATAGCTTTGACTTCCAGGGGCTGTGCTTGTCCAAGCTGATTGGCTCCCCCAATTGTTTCTAAACCGTAAGGTAAGACGGAATGCTGTGAAGGTAGTTGGCGACTTTGTGGAGCGGAAGGGCTTCAGGATATGAAAGTAGAGGGACATCTCTTGTGAGCACTGTTAGGTTTCTTCTCTTAACTGTATCCACTTCTCCATCTTATCCCATCTGTGCATAGGGTTGCCAGGGGGAGTGACACTGTGCTGGCAGCGTGATGCCACTTCTGGCAAGAGTCTAGGATTTGGGGGGGGGAACTCTGTGATAAAAGAGTTTCCTCAGCTCTCAGCAGGCTGGCAGGCAACAAACTAGGGTTGCCAGGTCCCTACCTTTTGCTGGAAGGGGGGGCGAGAAGCTCCTCTCCCAGGATCTTTCAGTGGGTGTGCTGCAATGACATCACCTGGAAGTGATGTCATTGCGCTAAGCACGTCGCTAGGAGGACACTCTAGCATCCAGCTAGAAACTCTATGATACCATAGAGTTTTCAGGCTAAATGCTAGAGCATCCCCCCGGTGACGTGCCTGGTATGAGGATGTCACCTCTAGGTGACATCATCACGCTGGGCATGTGCTAAATGTCCAGATGCTTTGGGGGCGGGGTTCCCCCTGCTGGCCGGATCGGGACTGGCAGATCGGGGCCCCTAAAGTGGGGAGACCCCTGCCCCCCTAGGGTTTCTCGCAACCCTACAACAAACAGAGTGGGAGGTCTCCTGCTGGAGAAGGAGACCTGCGGCTGGGACCAATTCCCCCTCTAAGCTGTGGAGTCTTGTGAGCAAAAATTCTACTGTGTGAGCTCCAGGCATTAAAGTTGTGAGCAAGCGATTTGGCTGCTGCACAAATTAGTTTGTTCTGGAGCCATCCTTCCTGAGCTAAGTCAAAAATGTATGAGGCAGAGGCTAAAAATCTGTGAGCCAGCGCACACTAACTCAGCTTAGAGGGAACATTGACTGGGACACTTTCACACATAACACAGTTTCAGTCCACTTCAGCAACTGTTTGGGAGTGGACTTTTGCCATTTCACATGTAAAATCCAGTTGCAAAGTGGACTGAAAGTGGATTGAAAGTGTGTTATTTAGTATGTGTGAAAGCACCCCTGGTCTCCCTGGCTGTGGGTCAAGACCCTTCTTTGAAATAAACAGGTTACGTGAAATCTTATGTAAGGAAAAGCACCTCTGGCCATATACAAGGGGCTTTTCCTCACCAGAGAACATCTAGAGCTGACCCTCACACAATTGAGAAGTAAGGAGCAGGGCTTTCTTCTAGAACAGATGGCAGAGTTCCTGTGCAGGCTTAAGTCCTCTCACCAGGGCCCAAATATTATTTTTCTGGGCTCGGTACAAACTAGGATGCTCTCCCTTTGCATTTCATATATACCATCTCATGAGTCATCAAAGGAAAAAAAATTTTTTTTTAATTTCTCAAATCCCATAATGGGCCTTCAAGCTGCAGTCATTTTCCCCGCTCTCCATACAACGTTTGGGCCCTGCCTGTCTTTGAAAATCAACCACTTCCTCACTTGGTCACACTTTGATTTTTAGGAGTCCTAAAGTGTACAGCTTATGATATTCCTGAACTGATATTAAGTCTGCGATGTGCTCTGTGTCTGGTGGATTAGCACATTTTCACCAATAAAGATAGGAGAGAGAAGGGTTGCAGATCATCGGCAACTGTATGTCAAATTTGAAACACCTTTTAACCTTTGGCCCTCACTTTGTAGAAGGTGTCCAAAGCCTCATTTATCAATCTTTGCCACCTCTTGATAGACTGTGATCCCAAGATCCTTTTCACACATACTGTAGCCAAGCCAGGTTTCCTGGAAGGAGACACCACTTCGGAGGATTTTCTGTCACAATTGGCCCCCTTTCCCCCACCGCACCCAACTGAAAAGGTTCTGGAGCAGGACTCTGAAAAGGTTCAGGAAATCTAAAGACCCATCCAAGCCTGGATGAATAATTGAGGGGTGAGATCAACTGACAGAGAAAACATAATTTGCTTTTTAAATGAAGAAAAATGAAGTTCATGAAGGAAGGAAAAAAACACACAAACTGAGGTAAATATGAACAGATTTTTAAGAAGGGATTATTTGATGTTGGGTTTTAAACAGCACATTCCAAAAAGAAAGAAACAAACAAAACCCTTTTCCCCAAGTGTACTTTTTAATTCAGTAATCTTCTCAGTTCTGGGAGAGCAATCCTTTGCTGTTCTTCATCCACCCTCCAGTTAAAATTAAACTGTTACCCAACCTCCATCTCCCAACTGTCAAAAACCAACTGTTCAATCTTAACCGTCTCCCAGCCCACAGCTCCTACCGGGTTGCTCAGAGCACTGCCTCTTCTTGGCTTCTTTATTGCTGGGATAGTTTCCCCTGCTTTACCTGTCACACCAGGTGCCCCATATCCTGCACTGGGGTAGCATTGCTGTTTGCCAAATGCAAATTTTTGCATTTGCGCAGCATTCCCACCTAGGGAGGTCATTTTGAATTTTATTGCTGTTTTCTAACATATTCACTTTCCTTCTCCCCCAGTTTTGTGTTATTTGCAGATCTGATAAAGATTCCTGTCCCTACTTCATCTAAGCCAGTGATAAAAATGAAGGTTATCAAGACAGAACCCTGCAGCACCATCACTTGAAACCTCCTTTCAGATTGATGAAGTGCCGCTGATGAGCATTTTTGCGGTACATTTGGCCAACCAGCTGTGAATCCACCTCACAGTACAATTGCCTAACCTGCATTTAACTGGTGTGCTAATCAAAATATCATCCCATTTTTGCTGAAATCAAGACAGAATGGGTTGGATCCAAAGTTGGCTTTCCATTAATGGAAGGCACTTCTGTCAGTGAATGGAACTTTTCTGCCTTCCCTGCCACTCCGGCTGATGTTCACTGAGCCCCCCAAGATGGCTCTTCGTCCCCCAGCAGTAGCATTTCAAAGAAATAAGTGGGTTGTAATTGTCATAGATCTGCTTGGCTCCCAGCTTCTTTCGGCTACCCACTCTTCCCAATCTACCATAGCGTGTTATGGGCAGGGGAATATCTTTTTCTGATAGTAACCTTTTTAGAAATAACCACTGATTCTGATTCTCACCAATTGGTGACGAATGGGTGGAACCAGTTCCCTAAGCAGTCTTCAGTCAAAACCCAAGGATTTGGGCCATAAAAAGGTAAAGGTTCCCTTGCTCGAAAGCCAGTCGAATCCGACTCTAGGGTTGCGGTGCTCATCTCCGTTTCAAAGCTGAAGAGCCAGCGCTGTCCAAAGACGTTTCCGTGGTCATGTGGCCGGCATGACTAAACACCAAGGTGCACGGAACGCTGTTACCTTCCCACCGAAGTGGTACCTATTTATCTACTTGCAATTTCTTGCTTTTGAACTGCTAGGTTGGCAGGAGCTGGAACTAGAGATGGGAGCTCACTCCATCATGCGGCGCACTCGGGTCTCGAACTGCTGAACTACTGACCTTCCACAGCCTGCAGTTCAGCATCTACCCATAAGTCCTACAATGCACAAATAGCTGGTAACTATCCACAGACAGACAGAATTTCGGCAGAAGATTAAAAAACAACAGAAAAGGTATCTTGCTACCTGATTGGTATTTAAAGCCTCCAGACTCCTCCCCTTGGAATTGGGTCCAAGACTAAGAATCTCTCCCTTATAATAATTGAATAGTGGGCACCAACGTTCTAAAATTGGCCCCTTTAGTGTTAGGCCGGAAGAACTGCCACTCAGAAGACACTGGCTGGGTTGACTGGCTGCTTTGTGCAGGCCCGCCCAGCGTTCCAAGGGGGTTGTAAAGACAGACAGGCAGATAAACGTTGGCTGATGGTTGCCAACTCCAGGGTGGAACTCCAGGACATAGGGTTGCCAACTCCAGGTTGGAAACTTCCAGGATATTTTAGGGATGAAGCCTGCTGAGGGTGGGGTCTGAGGAGGAGGAGGAAGAGGGGGACCTCAGACAGATACAATGCCATACTGCCCACACTCCAGACAAGCTGTTGCCAGTCTCCAGCTGGAGAGCTCTTAAAGCTTTGGTGCTAATTCAAAGTGTTGCAATTTATTGACAGAGTAGTGTTTTGGAAAACCTTTAGGAATTGTTTGGTGCATTTACGATGGGGCTCCTGGGGAACTATTGTTGCCAATCTTGGCCCAGCACCCATCAAACCATTCTCTTCAACCCCCTGCTGTGCAGCTGACTTTCCCCTAGGGTTGCCAATCTCCAGGTGGGACCTGGAGATCTCCCACTGCTACAATTGATTTCCAGATGACAGAGATCAGTTTCCCCTGGAGAAAATGGCTGCTTTGGAGGGTAGACCCTATGACATTATACCTGCTGAGTCCTTCCGCTCCGCCCAATGCTGCCCTCTACAGAATCCACCCCCCAAACCTCCAGGTATTTCCCTCCTTAGAGCTGGCAACCCTACATTCCCCTCAGTGCCTGTTGGTAGGCAACTAAGCTTGGTCCTGTCACCTACTTTGGCCTTTGGGAGAAAACACATTGGGGCCAGTCCTGATAGGGTTGCCAACTCCAGATGGGAAATTCCTGGAGATTTGAGGGATGGAGCCTGAAGAGGGTGAGGTTTGAGGAGGGGTGGGACCTCAGACAGGTACACTGCCATAGACTCCACCCTCCAAACCAGTCAGTCCCACATAGGGAACCATTGTTGCCAATCTCCAGGTGAGGGCTGGAGAGCACTCAGAATTACAACTGCTCTGCAGAAGGGAGGGCAGAAGTCAGCTGAAGTCAAAGGGGCAGATAATGGTAGCTTGATGGTTAGCTGGGAAGGAGATGGGGTTGCCAACTACATGCTGACAAATTCCTGGGGATTTGAGGGGTGGAGCCTGGAGAGGGTGGGGTTTGCAGAGGGGTGGGACCTCAGACAGGTAGAATGCCATAGACTACACCCTCCAAACCAGCCACTTTGTCCTGGGTAACAATTGCTGCCAATCTCCAGGTGAGGGCTACAGATCACTCACAATTACAACTGCTCTTCAGGTAGCAGAGATCAGTTCCTCTGGAGAAAACAGTGGACTCTGTCATTATATCCTGCTGAGGTCACCACAGCAAATTGACACTGTTTGCCCAAAGCCAGAGCACTGCCCCAGAGCCTCTTTCTAGATCTCGTTGTATTGCTTTCACAACGGGCTTTACTGCTAGTCTTAATATAAATGAATAGATCCTATCCAATGGCAATTCTGCATTGGCTTTTCCTTCTGTTGCTTTATCAAAGGTGAAGCTCAAAACCACTGTCAAATACCCTGGGGCAATGCCATACTGACTGCAAAGTCAGCCCTGAACGGCCATAAATCTATGCAGAAGGTACCATAAAACCCAATGATCGAAGAAAGTGAAAGTGGCATGCAGTCTAGAGGGTACCCTAAAATCCAATGATCAAAGGAAGTGAAAGCGGCATGCAATGCAGAGGGGAATTTCTGTTCCAGCATGGGTTTGGTAAAACAACGGTGGGAAAAGCCAATTCAGAATCGCCCCAGGTCTTGACACAAACTGTCACTCTGTCCACATTATCAAATACTTGACTCAGAACTAACATGTTCCAGGCTAACATGTCTATGGACTTTCCCTTAACCCAGGAATTCCCTTCTTTAGCTTTCCTGGCATTGTACATACAAATCTGGGCTGCTTTTCTATAGGCATCCCTGCGGTCCTCTCCTTCTGTATCTTATACATGTGCCTTTTGATTTTCATCTTAATCACTTATTTATTAAAATATTCATATCCTGCCTTTTCCTTGAAGCTCATGGTAGCTTACAATTCCAAATTAAAAATTCACACCGTTAACCTATCCCCCAAGAAAATGCCACATTAGCCTAACAAAAAACAACAACATGGGATTACAATGGTTCCTGAAAGCACAATGCCTCCTCAGGAAACCTATTCCACAAGGTGGGAGCCACTATCAAAAAGGACCGGGAGCTATGAACTACCAAGTGGGCTTTAAGATGAGGAACAACCAGAAGGTGGCGCGGTTCGTGTGCAAGGACATACTGGGAGAGACAGTCCTTTAGGTATATTAGTCCTAGGCCATGAAGAGTTTTAAAGGTGATAACCAGCACCTTGAGTTGAACTCAGAAACTGTCTGCGAGTGCACTGGTTTTAAAGTAGGCAAGATGCATGTCTGTTGGCCAGTCCCTGGCAATAATCAGGCTGACACATTCTGAACCCGTAGTAGTTTCCAAGTTGTCTTCAAAGGCATGTTGCTCGTGTTACAGTAGTCCAACTATGGCTTTTATGGAGCCACACGGGCTTCTTTAGCTCTCTGCTATATTCCTCTGCCACTTAAATTGTTTGAGATTGTGCCTTTAGTCACTCCTTTTTTCAGGAAGTCCCATCTGTCTTGGATTTCTTTCTGTTACATTATCTAGCCACAAAATCCTGCCTAGCATTTCTCAGTTTAAAATGGGATTTCCTGAAGTTCAAGGTACTTGTCTGCCTACACTTATCTTTATTTTTTTTTCCCCCCGTTCCACACGTTTTGTTCCTTCTTGTGGTTGATTCAATATTTCACTAGTTTATGTCCGGCATAAAAACCTGCAGTTTAAATCCACGGGGAGATATGTTGGAGGTAAGCCACTGCAATATTGAATCGACCACTAGAGGGAGAAAAATACGTGTAGAACAGATCCCCCCCCAGCCAAAGAAACAGGAACTTACAAGTGAAGAAAATGAGAATGCAGGGGGGGGGGAACCCCATCAGATCAGAAGGAGACAGAGTTGTTGTTCCTCTCATTCAAATGATGGACGCTCAAAGACCCAACAACGACAACAACAGTCACCTAGTTTTCAGCTCACCACAGAGAAGTAGTTAGAAAACACACTCATACTGATTGCCGGTATCCAATAGCTCAGATGTAGCAATTCTAGTTGGCTGAATAGCACCAAGCAGCTACAGTTCTAATACAGACACGATAATTTCTCCAGACAGAAAACGGAACAGTTTTTCACTTTGTTGTCAAATGCAAAGGGTTATTCTGAATCGGAACAACAATAATCGGTGGTGGCAGTTTTCAGTTGAATAATTGATGTTCCGGTTGTGTGGGTGAAGCTGATCTTTTTTCTCCCCCTATGAAGAACTTTCCAGACCTCTTCACACTCTGCCTAGAAGCTGTTACCCAGTATATGATAGTTTATGCTGTCTCCGGCACAAAGTCCCTTTCAAATAAGTTGTAAGACTGTTTACTGCTGGAAGGAATAGAATGTGCAACGTCCCTTAATGCTAGCACATACCTCGGAGTCCCAGAAGACAGTAGAGGCAGTAAGGCTAGATAGGGCACTTCCTATCCTCAGCTGCCCCTTTGTTACCCAGAATGCTACTCTGAGGATTTCTTTCCATCTCTCTCCCCCCGCTTTGTCCACAATGAGGGTTAGGCATGCTGTCTGCAATCTCTGTCCATCCTTGCTTAGACAGACAACAAGAAGTCTTTACCTTTCCTATCAAATATGGAGTTGACTTAGGATAAAGGATTTCTATTTCATTTTCTAAAGTAACAAGCCTCAGGGTGAACTGATTCCTCAAGTGGCCAGACTATAGAATTCCGCTGTGCAAATCTCAGTTCTGCTTTCAGGGTCCCACACGGGGGCCTCATTGATTTGGCAACCCCTTTAACGCCTGACCTTGTAGGCCACATGGAGACAAGACAAACATTTTACTTAAAGTCTCTTTTAAAGTGTAGCTGATGTGGTCCTAGGGCTGCCAGCTCCCAGGTGGGACCTGGAGATCCCCCGGAATTACAGTTCACAGCAGAGTCCCAGGTGGGACCTGGAGATCCCCCGGAATTACAGTTCACAGAGATGGAGAAGATGGATGCTTTGGAGGGTGGACTCTATGGCGTTGTAACCCACCAAGCTCCCTGTCTGCCCCAGGCTCCATCCCCAAATCTCCAGGAGTCTCCCAAGCTGGATTGGGCAACCCTACCCCACCCACCTCATCCAGTGGCCAGGAGTCACCTGGCAACCCTATGTATAGGGTTGCCTGGTCTTACCTGGCTGCTGGCGGCAGGGGGGGGGCTCTCCTCGTCTGGGACTTCTATGGTAACCGGAGTTTTTTCTTGAATGAGTGTCCTCCCTGCAACATGCCCCCGGGCACTTTTGCACAAATGGGGAACTTTGGGGGCAGGGTTCCCCCACCAGCCGAATCGGGGCTGGTGGATCAGAAGCCCGGAAAGCGGGCAACCCCCTGCCCCCATCAGGGGAATGGTAACCCTACCTATGTAGTCCTTCCTGTATGCAATCACCAGTGAAGGAGACGAGAAAACTTAAACCAAAATGTGTGGAAGAAAACTTAAATCAGAATGGACTGTTGGATTGCTCAAACTTTTAGATCTACCGAGCTACACGTTTCAAAGGGAACATGGGGGGAAAATAACAACAGCCTTTCCCGACTCTTTGCTTTCCCAGAAATGGTATTGATAGGGTTCACAGTCTCAGGCATTTAAGAACAATGGCAAATGGTGATTACAGGGTATTTTACAAAATACGGTTCCCATTCAGACACCCTTAAGTCACAAATGATGCCAGAACCTGTGAAGACGACAGCAGATTAAATCTGTCTGGGTATGATAAAAATCAATGGAAGTGCCCTGAATCTAGTAAACTCCACCAACGTGCAAACCTCTGGCTAATCAATGAATGTCAAAAGCAATGTGGAATTACAGAGATGAAAGGAACAGCAGCAAAAAAGGCCTTCTAGAGCACCGGCACCTACTCAAGGGCATGAGTGGGGGGAGGGGGTCATAATTTGGTAGCTGATTGAAGACTACAGGTAGAATTTTTGTGTCAGCTCACATGAAGGGTGTCAGTTTACAAATTTAGTCTCAACTCATCAAGGGCAAAAGTGACTGGAGATGGGAAGGGCTACGGCTCAGCAGGGCCTGTCCTAGATGGCCCAGGATAGCACCATCTCATCAGATCTTGGAAGCTAAGCAAGGTCAGCCCTGGTTAATACTTGGATGGGAGACCACCAAGGATGGCTGTTGTCCCTACAAAGAGGAAGGCAATGGCAAAGCACTTCTGTCACGTCTCTCACCTTGAAAACCCAACAGAGCCGCCATAAATCCACTGTGACTCAATGTCACTTTCCGTCACCACCACGGCTCAGTGGCAGAGCATCTGCTTGGCATGCAAAAGGTCCCAGGTTCAATCACCGACATCTCCCCTTTAGAGGACCAAGCGGTAGGTGATGTGAAAGACCTCTGTCTGAGACCCAGGAGAGTTGCTGCCAGTCAGAGTAGACAATGCTGACCTTGATGGTCCAATGATTTCATTCGGTGTGAGGCAAGCTTCACATGTTCACGTGGAGTGATATTCCAGTATGTGGGAAGTGACCTTTGCAGGTATCCTACCTAGGGCTATTTTTGGGCAGGAACGCACAGGAACGGAGTTCCGGCTGGCTCCCGAGTTGGCCACGCCCAGCAGGAACTCATTAGCGTAATAGGCCACACGCAACAGCAGGAACTCATTAGGATTGGCTACATTAGGGGTGTGTGGCCTAACATGCAAAGGAGTTCCTGCTACAAAAAGGCCCCTGGGTTTTGACAACAAACAAGGTCAACAGAATAACAAGCAAAAGGTGGGTGTGGCTGGATAACCACACTTCTGGTAACATGGACGTGCCGCCTAATGTGCTAATGAGCTGTGCTGTCAGGGGTGTGGCCCAATATGCTAATGAGTTCCTGCTGTTGGGTGTGACCTATTATGCTAATGAGTTCCTGCTAGGCTTTTTCTACAAAAAGAGCCCTGATCCTACCCGTAAACCAAAAGCTGCTGTTGCTACAGGTGTGCCCCATGCTGTCGTCTGGCTTTCATGTGGCTGGAAAAGGACCCTACAGAGCTGAAAGACGTGGAATTGGAACTGGCAAAAAAAAAACAACAACAACCCAAATCTACATGTTTTAAAAGGCAATACATTCATCACATATTGGAATGCCCTACAAGCTTCTCCTGACATGTATTTGTCTTCACAAGTAATATGATCAGAAAGTTAAATATGTTCAGAAAGTTGCATTGGTAAAGGGACAGAGACTGCGGCCTGCACTACTTTGTTGCTACCCATCACTGCGAATAGGCTCCAGACTAGAGTTCTGTACTCCAGACCCTGTTCTTTTCATTGGATGACCCATCAGGTCCCCAACGTGGCGCTCATGGGCACGCGGGTGCCCACCAACACCATTCCTGGTGCCCGGCAAGCATTTTTATAAAGTGGACGGGGCTAGGCGGGGCTTTTGACCAGCAGGGCTTCTGATTGGCTGTGCAGATGAAAAGGCATCCTTGTCAAACAGAGCTTCTGCCTGAAATGTTGAAGAGTTACTATGAGAGAGAGAGAGAGATTTCAATGTATCTGAAGAGTTGTGCGTGCACACGGAAGCTTATACCCAGAATTCAACTTTGTTGGTCTTAAAGGTGCCCCACTGGACTCACACTTTGTTCTACTGCTTCAGACCAACACGGCTACCCACTAAATCTACTACTACTACTACTACTATTATTATTATTAGTATTATTGCTTTTTAATTATTAATTTTATTTCTATATTGCCCATAGAGGTATAACTATGAGAATTATATATAACCTCGCTCCATGACGTGATTGTCTCCACTTCCTGCAGAAGTCATTGTGTTGTGGTGCCCAGCACCCTGTGTCAAAATTCCTGAACCAGAACCCCCAACTTAGACTATATCCAGTGACACAAAATCGCCTGACTTTCCCTGGCCCGAAAGAAGTTAGGTTGGCTACTACAAGAGCCAGGGCCTTCTCAGTGGTGGCTCCACACTACACTGGTGGCACGAGCTCCCAGAGGACATCAGGGCCCTGTGGGACCCTTTACAGTTCCTCAGGGCCTGCAAAACAGAACTCTTCCACCAGGCGTTTGATTAGGAGCCGCCACTGATGAAATGAGCTGCCGGAACACACCATGGCCCTTTGACATACCATTGGACATTGCCTTCCATCAGAGGACTGTATACTAAATGCCGCCATCATTTGTACTGTTTTTATTGTAAATTATGCTGCTTTTGGAAATTTTAGTGTATTTATTGTTTACTATATTTTAATGCTTGTTAGCCACCTTGAGCCAGTTCGTCCGGCAAGGCGGGATAGAAATCAAAATAATAAACAAATAAATAAAATATAATCCACCATGAGTCTCTGAGAGGAAAGTGGACTATAAATAACCAAATAGTTGCCAGTCCCCAGGTGGGAGTGGGGTATCCTGTGATTTGGCTGATGGGGGGAAGTCCCGCTCCCAATAGCCGCAGCCCCGTGTGACGTCCCCCAACATGACGACGTCATGTGGAAGTGGTGTCATCGTGTTGGGGACATCACACGACGACGTTCTGATTTTGGGGCAAAACTCTATGTGTGCTGCCCCCAGTCAGCGTTATCTGTAGTTTAGTGAAACTGCGCTGTATCTTTAAGACTTGTTGCACCTGGGAATTGTAGTTCACAGTTAGGGGTCCCAGAAGCTTCCCTGTGACTGGCTCATTAAGAGCAATTTCCTGAGCTCAGAGGTGCAAAGATAGGAGTTTATTGTTCTTTTCCATTTCTTTGATCTTCAACCCTTACGGCAAGGAGAGGGGAAGCCCATCTCTTTCTCACCATGGCTATTGAACTAACCTACATCACAAGATGTAACTTTCCACCCAGCTATCTAAATGATTGTGAGTAAATGACCTTCTGAATGCATGTGAAGTTGAATAAAGATGATTTAAGCTTTCTTCAGTGGTCGTGTGTTGACTCACACCCAGAAAGCACTGGCTTAGCCACAGCTTGCGCTGGACAGGACAGGAAGTGGTGTCATCATAGGGTTGCCAAGTCATTCTGACTCACCGGCGGGGGAGCGTCGCTTCGGTCCGGGAGCTGCCGAGGGACGTGCGCGCGCCCAAAGCACACACGTGCCACCAGAACGTCACAGGAAGTGATGCACGACGTACAGCACGTTGGGGGCGTGGCCCCAATTGTTGGAGGGAAAACCATAGAGTTTTCCCTCCAACGATTGGGGCCATGCCCCCAATGTGCTCTACATGGTTGCATCACTTCCTGTGACGTATCCATGCTGCGATTCGGGGGGCGGGGTTCCCCCGGGGCCCAATTCCGCAACGGCAGAAATCGGGCCTCCAAAGCAGGGGTTTACCCGCCCCCACTTGGCAGCCCTATGTCATCATGTTGGGGACATCGCACAACGACGTTCTGATTTGGGGGCAAAACTCTATGGCTCGAGCCCAACTTTACCATAGAGTTTGCTCAAAAACCAGAGTGTTGCTGCACAACATCCCCAGCAAGATGATGTCACCCCCCTCCCGGAAAGCTCCCTCCCACCCCCCACCGGCACCAGGTAAGGCCCTGGCAACACTATAACCAGCAGCAGATGTATAGATCAAGAACCACCTTCCACAGAAAGTCCATGCAGGTGAGCTGGCAAGGCATATGATGTGGCATGAAGTCTCCTCAAGGCCCAAAAATGCAAGTCTTTAAATTTTATATAAAATGCTAACAGATTTTTAAAAAAAGATTATGAAAATATAGAGTTTTTATTTGCAGACATATAAACACTTTTGGTACAGTACAGACATATTGTCAGAACTCAAGAAAGTGTCAGGTTTAACCTTAACACTAATTTGCCTTTGTTTTACAAGATAACACTCGGATAGAGGCGTCTGACACGCTTTTGAGATCTTATAATGAATGTTAAAGGTGTGCATTGCTGATAAGAAGCCTCTGCTTTTCACCCGCAGAGGCAGACAGGTGTACAAATGCCTAGGAAGTCTCCAAGCACATCTCTAAGAGAGGCAGCATATACATTTTCAAAACAAATTAAAAAAGGAAAATTCTGGACCCGATCCAGAAGAACTTTATAAAGAGGGGCCAAAGATTAACAAAAATTAGTTGCACCCTCGCACAAAAGACCCATCCAGAGAGTAGCAATAATCAACACATAAAAGTGAAATTCCAAATTACTGCGAATGAGAAGCAATTCCATATAAATGATCTAATTCAGAAATATCACATTAAGAAGGGGGGGGGATTTACTAACAGATTGTCAAAAGTACAAAAGCATCACAAGCAGTTCTGTGACAAGTCAGGGTTTAACTGAGATTACCGGATCAAAAATACTTTTTCATGGTAGGGCATGGGTGGGTATAGAGCAGTATTAATCTGGAATGAGGAGGCATTCACGGTGGGCACCAATGTTCCCTCTAAGCAGTGGAGTCTTGTGAGCAAAAATTCTACTTTGTGAGCTACTGGCATTAAAGTTGTGAGGGAGCGATTTGGCTACTGCATAAATTAGTTTGCTCTGGAGCCATCCTTCCTGAGCTAAGACAAAAATCTGTGAGCTGTGAGCTAGCTCACACTAACTCAGCTTAGAGGGAACACTAGCTGGATGTGGCAAGAGAAGGTCTCTCCGTCACACTCACGCCAAATGAATGATTACCATGGTCAGCTCTGACAACATTTGGTCACCTGTCTTGGGAAAAGAAAGGTCTTGGATTCACCAGTTTATGGTGTGAGTGACTCTGCTTTTTGTCTCCTACAGAATCCTTTTGGTACCTAAAATAGGGACAGGAGGGGTCACGGCTCAGTGGCAGAGCATCTGCCTGGCATCTAGAAGGTCCCAAGTTCAATCCCCGGCATCTCCAGCTAAAAGCACCAGACAGAAAGTAATGTGAAAGAGGGGAAATTCATTTTTTTAATGCATGGATTGCACAGATAGGGGGGATGGTCTACTGGATTCTCCAATAAGAGACCGTCCATTAGACATAACACTTTCCCATTCGCTTGTTTCGTTGTGTATCAGCTGCTGTCCCCTGCAATGGGGGGGGGGAATCAGCCCCGTAGCTAGGGCTTTTGGGGGGAGGGGGCCTGGAAGAAAAGCTAGGGGGCCAGGCCCCATGGGCCCCACATTAGCTACGGGCCTGGGGGGAATCCCCCTGGGCTCAATGGAACTTCACTGGATGTTGTATTTTGAAGGATCGGGCTCTTGGAACAGAGGATCACTGGCAGCATGCCAGTTCTCTCCCCTTGGTCAGAGCTGCCCAGAAAGTTTGATGAGACCTTCCAGAGAGGCATTGGATGAAGCACAAACCACTGCACTTTCTTTCTTTTCTTAAGGAAATTGGTCATATCACCCTCCCTCTATCCCTCTTCGGACCCCATTGAGTTATTTGTTTTGTTTTCTGAAAGAAATGCCACAGTATTTGTTAACAGCCGTTGAAGTGTGTTCAACTGTCCATATCCAATAGACAGTAAGCATCTTGGTTCCCTTCATAATCTCAGAAGGGGATAGTGCGCACCCTCAAGAAATTGCACTTCTTAATGCCTTTCCTTTTTTAAAAAAAAAAAATATCTGAGGTAATAAAACATTCTGTTTCGATTTACCAGTGCATATTTTCTCATCGTCATCTTCTCGCATACAGTAGAACATACTTTCATTATACCTCGAGCACATACTTTATTATCTTTTATTCCTTAGAAAAAGAAACAATACATTTTAAAATAGACTTTTCATTTTCTCTTAAACGGTCTTATTTACAGGAATGGCTGATGCCCTCTTGTGGTCAAAAATGACTTATAGGAATGAGGAACAGAAAGAATGTGTCATCCATCTTACCTGCCACTTCACGCAACCTGACTTGGTTTATGGACGGCTCTTGGGATGACCATGTCTTCTCAGACAAGGTTAATAGCTGTTAGCACTAAGATTTCATTTTTTAAAAAAAGCTGTACACTGAATTTGATTTTCTTTTTTTTCCCCTTAAAAAAATCTGTAAACAGCTATGTACAATGTATAATACGTAATAAATTATTGGTCCTTCATTGTAGCTGCTGCCAACAACTCTCCCCATTCGGGAAGTTCATCATTGTTCAAAATTTCTCTAAGTTTTGGTTGTGATTGTCTTGTGTGAAACCATCAGATGTTAGAAATCTCCACTGGTTTCTTCTCAAGCATATGCAGACTGAGTCCTCCATTTAATGGGATTTGTACTTCCAAGTTTTCATCTCCGTGGTGATACTTCCTTCCTTTCCTTAGGCAGATGTAGATGCCCATCCCAGTCACCAGAGTTATTGAACCCAAGCTTATTATTGATAGGGCCACTAAGGTTGGCATGCAGGATGCCAACTCTACTTTTGTGTGTGTGGGTTCTATTGAAATCTGTGGCTCCTTTTCCTCGATATTTATGTCCGGTTCCTTTCTTAACAGACTTTCAATGTAGCTCTCGTTGCTCACAGTGTCGTTGACAAAGAGGTTCACCATGACTGTAGAATGGAGCGGTTCTGGATAGCCGTGATCGCTAACTTTAACGAGAAGCCGGTAGAGGCCATAATCATTTCGCATGAGTGACTCTTCCAGAGTGATATTGCCTGTCTTGGCATCAATTTTAAAGGAGTCTGGACGGGGACCTCTTCTCCCAATGATGCTGTATGCTATAACTGCATTCATACCGGTGTCGTTATCTATGGCATAGACTTCTGTGATTGGAGATCCGGGCAGCGTCGAGGGGAGCACTAGGAGGTAAGACATATTTGACTGAGGGAACAAGACCATTGGTGGGTTGTCATTTATATCGAGCAAAAGGACGGTTATTTTTGCGGTAGAGGACAAAGGAGGGTCACCTCCGTCAACTGCTTCAACCCACAAGGTATAGGAACTCTGCTGTTCCCTGTCCAAGGAGACCTTTGCCCTCAACACCCCTTTGCCCGTGTCAATAACAAAGATGTCACTGCTATTTACAACGGAAAGTGCAACCCATCCATTTTGACCGATATCTGCATCCGTGACACTTATAACTCCAATTTCGCCAAAGCCCGGGAAGTTCTCTGGTACAAAAAAACTGAAATCCTTGTTAATAAATCTCGGACTGTTATCATTTTTATCCAATACTGAGATGGTCACAGTGGCTATTGATTCTCGGGGAGGCATTCCACAATCTACTGCTTTGACAGTATAGCGGTATTTTTCTCTTTCTTCTCTATCCAGTTGGGTGGAAACTGTAAGGACTCCTGTGACTTTATCTAAAGAGAAATACGATGGGGCTTCAGGCCCTAGGAAATAAGATACTTGTCCTCTTTCTCCACTGTCAGCATCTGTTGCGTGCAGCTTGGTCAAAAAAGCATTGGGGGAATTATTTTCCTCAATAGATAGTTCTATAAGGAGCTGGGAGAACACAGGTGAGTTGTCATTATCATCCAGAATGTTCACTTTAATTATTTTATTGACGTGGAATCCATCCGAATTCCACGCAACCACTGATATTTCATAGTCCCTCTGAGTTTCAAAATCCAAAGGCTTCGTAGTTTCCAGTAAATACTCATTGTGGTACGGTTTGTATGGTGACAATCTGAACGGGCCGTCCCCTTCCAAGTAGCAATCCACTTTGTATTTCTCATCTGGGTCCTTTATGGTAAAAAACGCTATCGGTGTGTTGACAGGTTCCAGCTCCCTCAGGTAAACCACCCCCTCGGCTTCATTCGCTATGAAACGAGGGATTATTTCTGGTGGTCTCAGCATAACTTTTACTATGGATACGACCACAGTGATCACAGCTGGGATACATCCGGGACCGTTGGCCAGTATGCTCAACCTGTGAAGACGAGGCGTGTCCCCACTGATCCTCTTGGCGAGCTTGACGGTGCCCGTGCTTTCATCAAGGTGAAACAAACTGCGGGACGATGGTGGTACCTTTTGGCTGTAGGAATAGGTAATCTCTGCATTGATTCCCTGATCCACATCTGTAGCATGGACAGAGGCGATGCGCAAACCAAGGCTAGAGTTCCCAAACACAGTGACGTTCAGCTGCGTCTCGTTGAACTGGGGACAATTGTCGTTGATGTCGCTGATACCAATAGTGAGGGTGGCACTGCCCACCAGTGGCGGGACTCCTCCATCCTCTGCACTTATGAGGGTAACATACTCATCCCTGGCCTCTCTGTCCAAAGTGCCCATGACAATCAGGTATGGTGTCCTTTCCCCATTTTCATTCTCCTCTACGTCCAACGTAAAAACGCCATAGTCATCTTGCAGGTGGTAGGTCTGGACCCCATTAGTCCCCATGTCCGGGTCCACAGCCGGATGCTCTATGGCTAAGCGGGTGTTGATGGGTGAATTCTCAGGCACAAAGAGGTGTATCTGCGGGGTGGGGAAGCACGGCGCGTTGTCGTTGACATCATGGATAGCGACCTTCACCTTGATGAGGCGGAAGTACTCCTGCGGCAACACCAACACATCTAGCAGCAGCAAGCATGACTCAGAAGACAGTAGCGGGGAAGAGGAGGAAGAGGCAACCACAGAAGACCCAATGTTATCCTCCGTACAAAGCGCTTCCCGGTCAATCTCCCGCGCAGAGGTGTGCAGCTCACCCGTCCGATTGTCCAGGTTGACATACGAACTGCCCAACCCCTGGGAGGCCAGGCAGAAGGAGAGAGGGGTTTCCCCCCACTGCTGGGGGAGCTGCTGCTTCCCTTCCGACCCCACCTCTTCCTCTACTGCCCCCTGAATCTGTAAATCCCGGGCCACATTCCCAATGAGGACTCCGGCAGGTAGCCCTTCATTGATGCTGTAGAAGAGTTCAGTGGCACGGCTGTAGCTCGCGAAGCAGTTGAAAGGTCCCAGGAAAAGCAGGAAAAGGAATAAATTCTGGGGGGAGACAGAGAGAGGTGAGAGATTAGTGATTAGGGACATGATCCTCACTGTATTTCATCAACCGCCCTCTGCAGTTGCCCCGTGAGTACGGTATTCTTCTGTGAGATGCAACACACATCTTTGGTTTCTACCAAGTGATCCTGTGTGCACATCGGTTCGCCGCTGTCTGGGTACATTACCCAACCCACGTTCCGACACGCAATGAGCCTCTGACCTCCATATCCTCCCATCTATGTAATGTCAAATGTCAGTCTTCAACCTAAAATAGATCTCTCTCTCACCCCCCCCCCTTACACAGCACACCACCTGTCCTTGAAACATCACATCCCTGAATTTGTTATAAATAGATCTGGCCAATCATGTTTACCTTCTAACACACAATTGCTTCTTAAAAGAAATGTGGGGGGGTGGCATGGACACAAAGGCAGGTGCACATGTGTGGGGGTTTTTTTAAACCCCACATTCCACTCTGTAGATCCTGCCGAAGAATAATACCCGTCCCTCAATACCTAAATTCTTTTTTCTTTCAATTCCTCCCCTCTTTCCTCCATGTATCAACATCTTTGTCAAGGGGTTAACAGACCACCACTGGCAGATGCTGTCCCGTAAATACTACCAAGTGCTGCCCCAATCTGCCTTTTGGAAATTCTAATCTGCCTGCAATTTATTTGGCTGTGCCAGAAGCACCTGTGTACCATTTGCTTAAGAAAATTCTATTAAATGGGATCTCCTCAAGCTGTCCCACACCTTTCTGTAAAGGAGAGACCCCTGTTCTCCATAAGCAGATAGGCTACTGGCACTTATTAACCCTTTCACCTTTTGCACTGAGACAGCGCGGTGTGGTGGTTAAAGTGTCAGACTAGGATCTGGGTTCGAATCCCCATTCCCACCACGGAAACTCACTGGGTGATCTTTTCAGGCCAGCCACACACTCTCAGCCTACACTACCTCACAAGGTTGTTGTAAGGATAAAACGGAGGCAAGGAGAATGACGTAAGCCACTTTGGTTCCCCATTGGGAGTGAAAGGTGGGATATAAATTAAATAAATAGATAAAAAGATGCTAGTGCCACCAATTAACTCTTTCACCTCCTGAACTGGGAGAAAAAACGATGCCCTGCCTAACTGCATCTCCTATAGGAAAAAGGACAAACCGCAAAAGCATGAACTTCCACAGTCCCCTCACTTGAAGTTTCTGTCGGACAAAGGGAGTTTTGACTCCTGAAATCTTATGCCCCGGGACTCTTGTGGGTCTCTGCAGTGCTACTGGACTCAAATCTAGTTCGTCACTTGATGTTTAACAGTCACAGTGGCAGCTCCAAGCACACTTCCTGGGGGAGTAATCTCTATCCAGTGCATTTTTTTCTTAATCCCACCCGTCTTCTAAGTGGCTCAGAGCAGCAGACAGAGTTCTCCGCTCCATTTTATCCTCACAACACCCCGGTGAGGTGGGCTCTGCCGAGATTGGTCCTGGGTTGCCTGGTAAGCTTCGGGGCCAGCGAGGATCTGAACACAGGTCTCCCTGGTTCCGAGACCAACACTCTGCCCACACCACCACACGGCCAAGTCTGAATATGGAGACAAGTGGGCTCCACGCTCTGATCATGACTTTCCCGGCACCAAAGAGAACACTGGCCCACGCTCTTCATCTATCTTCCCTTTTCTCCAGGCCTCTCTGCCTAGGAGCCCTCCCAGAGTCTGCAGACTGACCCAATCCGGCTGCGTCTCACCGCAAGCACCGAGTCTCTCGGTTCCTCGAAAGGTGCAGTGCCCTGAAAAGGGCTCTGTGCCCCAATAAAGTTCGTGCTCCACAGGACATCCCGGAGGTTTGGCAGTGCCACCAGCTCCCATGACGTCCCATAATTTGGGGACAGCGGTGGACGATGAGCACTTGCCTTCCTTCTCCTCTCTTCCTGCACCCGATCTCCTTGCTTAAAATCCACGTTCCAGTTTAGGGGGGGGGGGGGAGCCACCAGGTGGCAATCCTATCCACGTTCCCTTCCCGAGTCCCTCCGCACACAGGATCAGGCTGCTTGTTCAGCGGCGCTCGCTCGCGGCCAAGCGCGCACGGGATTGCAGAGCTGAGCGGCGCAGGCCTTCCCGTCACCAGTGTTCCCTCTAAGCTGAGTTAGTGTGAGCTAGCTCACAGTTTTTTAGCCTCTGGCTCACACATTTTTCTCTTAGCTCAGGAAGTGATGGGGCTCCAGAGCAAACTAATTTATGCAGTAGTCGAATTGCTCGCTCACAACTTTAACGCCAGTAGCTCACAAAGTAAAATTTTTGCTCACAAGACTCCACAGCTTAGAGGGAACAGTCACCCTCGGTTAATTCCGAGGGATTTCGGAATAAGATCGCAAGACCGCGAAGTGGCAGCCCGCGCTGCTAAAACTGTTGCATCCCCCCCACCCCCCAGCACGGTGCGCCTGTTGGAATCCGCTTGTCCCCACCGCCCGCCCCATGAAAAACACACACAGAGAGCCCCTGGATGAGTCTTTCGGTGCGCTCCAAGTGACCTACCCGGGCATCCCTCCCCCAGCGACGGAGTTGGGGCGCAGCGCTCGCCGCCCAACTTCGCGGTCTGCATTTCTGCACGCTCCGGCGGGGGCCCCGGGGGGTAGGATTTCCGCGGGGTTTTCTCCCCAGCCCCTGGGCCAGATCCCGGCACCAGTGTTCCCTCTAAGCTGAGTTCGTGTGAGCTAGCTCACAGTTTTTTAGCCTCCGGCTCACACATTTCTGTCTTCGCTCAGGAAGGAAGGGCTCCAGAGCAAACTAATTGATGCAGGAGCCAAATCGCTGGCTCACAGCTTTGATGCCAGGAGCTCAGAGAGTAGAATTTTTGCTCACAAGACTCCACAGCTTAGAGGGAACATTGCCCGGCACCCTTAAGTTGGATCTCTCCCCCCCCCCT
>NW_015169814.1:23071-34723 GCF_001447785.1 Gekko japonicus | reverse complement strand
TTTTCATATTTTTAACCATGTGCACAGATTCTTCATTCGTATTTCCCCCCTCTTTGGTGTAGCCAGTTTGGTGTAGTGGTTAAGTGTGCGGACTCTAATCTGGGAGAACCGGGTTTGAGTCCCCACTCCTCCACTTGCACCTGCTGATGTGACCTTGGGTCAGTCCTCAAGCTCTGGCACAGCTGTCCTTGAAAAAGAGCAGTTTGTGTCAAAGTTCTCTCAGCCCCACCCACCGCACAGGGTGTCTGTTGTGGAGAGGGGGAGGGAAAGGAGTTTGTAAGCCGCTCTGAGACTCCAAGTGAAGGGCGGGGTATAAATCCAATCTCTTCTTCTTCTTCTTCTTCTTCTTCTTCTTCTTCTTCTTCTTCTTCTTCTTCTTCTTCTTCTTCTTTTCCCCCTTTCATTCTCAGCCCTATGACTGCCAACTCCCCACCTCACTGCAGGTGTTAACCAGCTTTGCAGAACTAAGGAAGGGTCTCTCCCCCTTGACTCCTGTGTAGGTCTGGATGCTGCGGGATTGCATGGCTCTGTGCCCTGCTTGCATTTCGTGAGCCCTTCGCCCTGCCCCTTCCCTCCCGCAAAAAGCCTCTGATTAAAAAAAACAAAACCCAAAGGCAATGTGAGGATTCACTCATCGGTCTGGAGAAGCTGGCTCCGGTCCATGAAACCTGGTGCTGGAATTACTTCCTGTTAGTCTTGAGGATGCCGCAGAACTGCTCCTTATTTATTTATTTATTTATTTGCAAGCAGCAGATGCGCGCACGCTGAAGGTGGCCAGATTTTGCACTTTGGCTTGGCTTAGCGGGCAGAGAAGCCGGACACATCCGGTCCTTTTATCAATTGCCTTGTGTCGCTGAAATTAGCACTTAACTGAGTAAAGAGATTTTTATTGACTTCGGATGTCTTATTTACGTTTCGCGTAGGCCCTTAGAACTGGCTGGTCTCGGATCCTAAGAAATGAATGCGGCTTAACATATTTGTGTGTGTTGGCACACATGAGTGCACACCATGCAGCCTGGCGGCAGCCAGAAATAGATCTGCACACTGAGTTAGATAAGTGGACTTGGATCAAAGTAGCTAGGGAGATGATGCTCCCCTAGAGAGAGACAGTGGGCTTTTTGAGTGAGAGGGGGAAATGCGAGCAGGCAGGGAAACCTGCACAAAGCTGTGGATCTGGATTTCTGCCTTGGGTTCTTCCACCCCTGGAGAGCCCTCTCAAAAAAGAGGGGAAGGGAGCAGTGTTCCCTCTAAGCTGAGTTTGTGTGAGCTAGCTCACAGTTTTTTAGCCTCCGGCTCACACATTTTTGTCTCAGCTCAGGAAGGATGGCTTCAGAGCACACTCATTGATGCAGTAGCCAAATCGCTCGCTCACAACTTTAATGCCAGTAGCTCACAAAGTAGGATTTTTGCTCACAAGACGCCACAGCTTAGAGGGAACATTGGAAGGGAGAGAGAGGGATAGGAGCAGGGGTAATTTCGTAGAAAAAGAGGTGCAGGAGCTCATTAGCATGACTCATTGGCATAACTTAATTGCATATGCCAACCCCCCTGACATCAACGGAGGTGTGTCAGAAGGCAACACCCACCGCTCAGGCTCCACCCCAAAAATCTCCAGCGCTTATAGAGCTGATAGACCACTTTCTACCTTAGAAGGAAATCTTGGGGGAGGGGGAGAAACGAGGGAGCGCGCACCTGCTTCTTCCACCCCCTCCATTCTCGGCAAGTTCTTCGGGCCCACATGGTAGCCATCGAGGAATGCTACACGTGCCGCTTTGCGCTCCTGCTGGGAGCTGGGGGTGGGGCTTGCCACCGCCTGTGCTTCTAACTGCCGGAGCTCTGCTCCTGCTCGAAATGACCCCTGGATAGGAGTGTCGACTCAGAGTAATCCATAGCATCTGACCTGGATGTCCTTGGGTGGGAGACCACCAGGGAAGTTGTGGGTCGCCGGGCAGAGGCAGGCCATGGCAAACCACCCCTTCACGTCTCTTGGCTTGATAACTCATGAGGGGTGGTCACCACAAGCCAGCTGCAGCTTGACAACACTTTGCACCACCCATCCATGGGATGTTTCAGGGCTTATTTTGCCAGCACGGCAGAGACTCTTTCTAGTTATGTTGCTCCCATTCAGTGATACTCGGCGGCTCAGGAGTCTCGTGTGGCTTTTTGACGTGCCACTTGTGGCTCTTTTGAGCACTGTTCTCCAGTGTGGCACCTGCCCCATGTTTCAGGAAAGTTAGGCAAGGCCTGGGACCAGTGAGACGTTCCCACCTGCCACCACCAGAGGAACGGTTAAGCCGTGAGTCTCCCGGAGGGGGAGGCCACACGCCAGGGATGAAAGTAAATGTGGGTACTTTGGTTGAGGGCGGTTGCGAAAGTGGCTCTCTGTGAGCTGCAAAGTGAATACCACTGAACATAAGAACACAAGACATGTTGGATCGGGCTAATGGCCCAACCAGTCCAACAAGCCTATGTCACACAGTGGCCAAACCCAGGAGCCATCAGTTTGGTGTAGTGGCTAAGTGTGTGGACTCTAAACTGGGAGAACCGGGTTTGATTCCCCACTCCTCCTATTGCGCCTGGCTGGATGACCTTGGGCAAGCCATAGTTCTGATAAGAGCTGTTCTTGAAAAAGAGCAGTTTCTGTCAGAGCTCTCTCAGCCCCACCTACCTTCCAGGGTGTCCATTGTGGGGAGGGGAAGGGAAAGTAGTTTGTAAGCCACTCTGAGACACCTTTGGGTAGAGAAGGGTGGGGTATAAATCCAATCTCTTCTTCTTCATCATCAGGAGGTCTGCCAGCAGGGCCAGAACTCCGCTGCCCCATGGTGTCCCAGGGCTTAAGTGTTACACCTAAAATGGTCATTGGTGAATGAGGCAGGTAACCTGTTTTGGAACACTTGTGTTATGCAGGCTCCAAACAACCTGTGATGGTGTTCTTCAGAAGAAATGCTAATAATTGTGTTCTGTCAAGTCGCGGCTGACTCATGCCAAACCCGGGACTATGGAGATTTCAAGGCAAGAGATGAGCAGAGGTGGTTTGCCATTGCCTACCTCTGCGTAGCAACTCTAGACTTCCTTGGTGGTCTTTCATTCAAGCACTAGCCAAGGCCGACCCTGCTTAGCTTCTGAGATCTGATGAGAATGGACTATTCTGGGCTGTCCAGGCCAGAGCAGAGACAAACGGAGGTAGTTTGCCGTTGCCTTCCTCTGCGTAGCAATCCTGGGCATCATCACTGGTCTCCCATCCAAGTACTCTCCAGGGTCTACTTTGCTTAGCTTCCGAGATCTGATGAGATCAGACTATTCAGGGCTATTCAGACTACTCTTGATGGAGATAGCCCTGGCAGTGTTGCCAGCACCATCGGTTCTTGCCTTGCATCCTGGTGGCAGTGAGGCGAATCTTGAGAAGTGACGCTCATCTCAGTCTCGCCTCAACAGTGGCTGGCAGAGGACAAGCCCAGAAGCATTGCCAGCGTCACGGCAGCTCCCTGTGCACCTCACCAACACCAGAATGGCCTTACTGCCATTCAGAGAAGATGTCCACCAGCATGGCTGCCGGTATCAGTCATGGGTCTCCTGGATCTGTCCCACCCCTTCCCAGCAGGGGGCAGCAAAATGTCTGCGGCTGGCCCTGCCAAAGGGGGCATGCAGTGGTCGATGGTGGCAGTCTATACAAATGCACATGAAGCTGCCTTATACTGAATTGGACCCTTGGTCCATCAAAGTCAGTACTGTCTACTCAGACTGGCAGCGGCTGTTCACGGTCTCATGCAGAGGTCTTTCTCATCACTGGCCGTTTAACTGGAGGTGCTGGGAATTGAACCTGGGACCTTCTGCATGCAAAGCAGAGGCACTCCTACTGAGCCACAGACCCGCCCCATTCCTCCCTGGATCTCCTTTTCTCCCTGTGCTCAGTGCGACTACTGGCATCCAGTGTTCCCTCTAAGCTGAGTCAGTGTGAGCTAGCTCACAGTTTTTCAGCCTCCAGCTCCCACACTTTTGTCTTCGCTCAGGAAGGAGGGCTCCAGAGCAAACCAATTTATGCTGCAGACAAATCGCTCACAACTTTAATGCCAGGAGCTCACCAAGTAGAATCTTTGCTCACAAGACCCCACAGCTTAGAGGGAGCATTGCTGGCATCCAGTTAGGATGAACAGGACCTTGGAGACAGGCTAAGAGGAAATGGTGCAGGAAGACTTCGGCACTTCGCGCTCACCCCTTTGGCGCTTTAGACCGTATCTTCAGCTCCCAGTTTAGACGTGACGGGAGCAGAACAACACTCACCCAAGGCTATCTCACACTGCTGGACCTCTGATAAGAGCCAGGGTTAAGGGTCCACACAAGTCAGCTGCTACTCCATGGCACATTCCAGCAACACTGTTGAACCTCCAGACCACAAGACAGGATAGGTTCCTGGATAGATCATTCCGCCAGTACTGGGAAGAGTGCTGAGCCATTTTATACCACAGAAGAGCAAAACAAAGCCACAGGCAACATCTCCCCCCCCCCCAAAAAAAAAGGCGCAATAAAAATTGTTTTAATAAAAAAGAAATTCATGAACAAATCTCTGACACTTTTCGATAATATTCCAGTCCTCAGAGGAACGTTTGAGAGCGAAGCCACAAAGCGGCTGCTTGCAATACAGAGGGAGTTCAATTTTCTTTGTTGCTTATACCTGTTCTGGGGTGTAATAAAAATTAATACTTTGCCTCCCTGAAGTGTTTTTAAGGGGCCAAACAACTGTCCTGTAAGGTAGGCCATGGATTCTCACCGTGCAGAAGTGGAAACCAGGTGATGAGAGGCCACTTGCCAGGGCCAGCTAATGAGTTCACTGTTGAGGGAAGATCTCAACTGGAGATATATTTTCCATTCGAAGAAGAGGAGGAGGAGGAGGAGGGGTTTTTACCCCACTTTTCTGTACCTAAGGGAGTCTCAAAGCAGCTTACAATTCCATTTCTTTCCTCTTCCTACAACAGACACTCAGAACTCTCTCAGCCCCACCTACCTCACAAGATGCCTGTTGCGGGGACAGGAAAGGAAAGGGAATTGTAAGTGCCTTTGAGACTCCTTCAGGTAGAGAAGAGGGGGGTACGAAACCTATTCTTTCTTGTTCCTCCTCTTCAAACACATCATTAGAACAATTTAAAACCAGAACTGAAATACAGAATATTAAAAACAACAGGTAAAATGTTGCGGAGGAAGGAGGGATTACTGAGGGAAGGTCAAGTGAAACAACAAGAAGTTGCTCTCCTCTGTGCTTTTTCCAGCTATACAACTTCTTCTTTTTTTTGACAGACAGCAATCAGACCTGTAAATGGTACTCCAAATGAGTCCAGACCACAAGATTTCTACAGGGGCATTTCGACACTGTCATTTTTCTTTTCACCCCCTTCCCGAATCATCCCCAGCATCGAGTTTGCCTTTTTCACCACTGCCGTATACAGAGTTGACGTTTTCAGTGAGCTGTGCGCTATAACCCCAAGATCCCTTTCGGTCTCAGCCTAGGCCTGTTCAGACTCCATCAGGACAGATTCAAAATTAGGGTTTGTATTTTGTTCCAGCACATATCACCTTACACTTACCTCCTCTGAATTCTCAATATATGTCTAGGTGATAGAGGTAGCAAGCAGTTACTAGATCAGTTTGATCTGTTTGACAGTCCTAGCTGTCATGCTAGTGATTAAGTGATTACAGCCAGGTGTTATACTAGCAGGTGTTCTCTATCAGGCATTGTTAGAGTAGGTAATTAATTCAACTTGTTAGTGATTGGCTGGGTTTAGTATATTAGCTATCAGCTTGATAAGCTAGGTGGGGACTTAGTCTCTCAAACTAAGGCATGGCATACTGTATGATAGCCTGTATATGTCTGTGTATATATTCACCATTATATTTATATAAACTTTCTATGCACCTTCATCACCAGTCGGTCTCCAGCTTCTTATTTACTACACCCAATAAATTTGCCACGTTGTTGCCCCCTCACCCAATTTAGAGAGATGTGGGGGGAACCAAAATTGCGCCAAGGCAGCTGCAAGTTATCTGCTAATTTTACTATCTTATCTTAATTTATTGCTAGAGAGATGTCCTCTTGTCACTCTTCACAATCTGCCTTGGTTTTCACCATCCTGAATAATCTGGGATCGCCTGAAAACTTGGTTGTCACTCTGTTCATGCCTGATCCTAAATTATTTGTGAAGAACGCATGGCCCCAATACTGTTCCTTGGGGGTCCCTGCTGCTTACTTCCCTCCATTGTGAGAACTGTCCTTTTAGCCCTACTTCTTGCTTCCTGCCATTTAACCAGTTTTCGTCCATAGAATGATCTGTACAAATTCCCACTCTGCCATGAAACTCACTTGGGAAACTTTAGACTTGTTTTTCTCAGCCTAACCTCCGTCACGGAGCCGTTTTGAGGATAAAATGAGACAGGAAGAACCATATACATCACACTGAATTTCTTGAAGGAGGGACCGGATAAAAAACGTTCTGCACAGAAAGGGAGAGAGAATTTGTGCCTCAGCATAATCAGGTGAATTTTCCCTGGCAGCGGCTGACGCTCTTTCCCATGGTATGTTCAAAGTGTAGCCCTGAACATTACACCAATCCAGACTAACTGGGCCATCAATCAAGCAGATGATGGGAACTGCCCGGAGAACACCCAAGTCTTCTGGTGCATTTAAAGTGGGTGTAAATCAGATTAATTAGTGTGTCCAATTCTCCCCCTCCCACTAAGAACCACAAATAATATCTATCATTGTCACTGTTATTATTTATTACACAATTATCTCAAGACATGGCTTTAACGTCTAAGTTGGTACTCAGCCGTGAGTACAGGGTGTTTCCATGTGGCCATGCCCTTAGGAAATCCGAGGCATGCCAGGGCCAGACATCAGCTGGAGGATAACTCTACTTGGCATGAGGTAAACTGGAGTCCGGTAGCATTTTGGAGACCAACAAGATTGGGGGGGGGGGTGTTTGAACTTCCAAGAGTCAAGCTCCGTTCATCAAGTATCTGTTGAAGGGAGCTTTGACTTTTGAAAGCTTGTAACCCTCAAAATCTCATCCTCTAAGGTACTACTGGACTCAAACCTCGTTCTGCTGCTCCAGACCAACATGGCTACTGTAATGTATTGAAATGGCTTAATGAATCACCGCATTCACTCCCCATGCGAAGCTTCGAGCCGGATGAATGCTCCTCAGAACTGACTTGCTATTGGTCGCTCTGTTTCAGCGACCAATCAGAATGACACCTATTCCCTGAGCGGGAAGGACTTTCATTGGACTTTATCCGAACAACCTTATTGGTTGTTATTCGTAAGTAGGCGTGGCTACATTAGCCCGGGAACGTTTAAAAGGAGCCAAGGTTCCAATGTTAACCTGTTCTGCTTATGACTTGTTTTATGCGCTTGTTCGTTACTTCAATAAAGCTGATCACTTTGGTTGAAATCACTCTCCGGATCTTTGTTAGCGGCGCTCTAACAGCTACCTTCCTCAAACTATCTGCCCAGAAAGAAGTCCTTCCCCTCAACCCGTACACCAAAGTTACAGGACAACAGGATCCCTCACTGTTATCAAAATACATTTTCTGTCCATAAGTATTCCATAAATATCTAGGGTTGCCAACTCTGTGTTGGGAAATACCTGGAGATTTGGGGGGCGGAGCCTGAGGAAAGTGAGGCTTGAAGAGGGGAGGGACTTCAGTGGAGTATAATGCCTTCCAAAGAGGCCATTTTGTCCAGGTGAAGTTGTCACCTGGAGATCAGTTGTAATCCCAGGAGATCTCCTACCACATGGAGCACCGCCAATCCTATAAAATATCCGTGGGTGCAGATACTGAGAGACATTGGAATTTACCACAGGATGTTTATCCACCCTCACAGCATCTTTATTTCTGTTATGTGCCATCCCATTGCTTCCAAATTATGGCAAGCCTATGAACTACTGACATCCAAAAATGTTCTATCCATATCAGCCTTGCTCAGGTAGGTCTTGTAGACTAAAGGCCATGGCTTCCTTATTGAGTCAATCTGTCTCATGCTGGGTCTTCCTCTTCTACTGCCATCAGCTTTTCCTAGCCCTCATGGCTTTACTGTCATTGAATTTCTTACAAGTCGATGATACTGAGGCCAGTCTAGCCTCCTTTGGCGACCCTTGCTCTGTCATCCAAAAAGATTTGCAACGTATCACATTTTTATTCCGTTCTACCCTCAAGGAGCACAGGGTGGCATGTATGGTCTCCCCCTTCTCCATCTTCCCCTTATCCTGTGGGGCTAGGGTAAGAGAAGGCAACTGGTCCAAGCTCACCCAACAAGCTTTATGGCTGAGTGGGTGTTTGAACCCGATACTCCCAAAATCTTGTCTAATACTCAAACCAGCCCACCACACTGGCTCTCAATCATGGATCTGCCAGGCATCTCCATATACTTTCACAAATAATTATTCAAGGAAGACTATTCCATGGTTTTGTTGGTTCCAGAAGGCCTTTGCAGGTTTCTGATTAAGAATATAAGAACATAAGAAGAGCCCTACTGGTACAGACCAATAGTACATCTAGTCCAGCATCCTATCTCACACGCTGGCCAACCAGTTACTCTGGATGGCCAACAACAGGGCGTAAAATCCGAGGCCTTCCCCTGATGTTGCTTCCTGGCTCTGGGATTCAGAGGATTAGTGCCTCTGAATGCAGAGGTTCCCCTCAGCCACCATGGCTAGTAGCCATTGATAGACTTATCCTCCATGAATCTATTTAATCCCCTTGAAAAGCTGTTTATTCTCTATGTAAAAGTAGTGTTTCCTTTTGTCTGTCCTGAACTTACTGCCCATCAGCTTCACTGGACACCCTTGAGCTGTAGTATTTTGGGAGAATGAGAGAAAATTCTCTTTGTGAACTCTCTCTGTTCCATGCATACTTTTATAAGCGTCTATCATGTGCCCCCTTAGTCATCATGTCTCTTCTAAACTGAAGAGTCCCAGACTCTTCATCCTTTCCTTGTAGGGAAGGTGTGCCAGCTCCCTCATCATCTTGCCAGCTCCCAAATTATCCTCTGTACTTCCTCCAGCTCTGCAATGCCCTTTGTGAGATACGGTGACCAGAACTGTACACAGTATTCCAAATGAGGCCACACCATCGATCTATACGGGGCATCACAATACTGGCCCATTTATTCTCAGTCCCTTTTCTAATCAGGGTTGCCGGGTCCCTCCGGGTAGCCAGGTGGGGGATGGGAAGCGGGCTTACCATTTGCAGGAAGTCTCACCAGATGTTTCAGTGACATCCCCAACATGACTTCCAATGTGACCCGGAAGTGATGTAGGTACGTCAGGGACATTGGGGTGACGCTCTGTTTTTGGGGCAAAAACTCTATGGTAGAAGCTTGAGCATCACCCCCTGATGTTTCCCCAACATATCGACGTCACTTTCAGGCCACGTTGAAATCACATTGGGGACATCGCTAAAATGTCAGGTAAGACTCCCTTTTCTTTGCAATAAGTCCCTTCCCCCCGACTGGCCAGCTGATTGGCAGCTGAGAGGCGGGGCTTGGGAGTGGGGCACCCCTGCCCCCACCGGGTGTGTGTGCCTGGCATCCCTATTTCTAATAATCCCGAACATAGAGTTTGCCTTTTCCACCACTGCAGCACACTGGATTGGCACTCCTTCCTGGGCCCCCATTTTCCAAAGCATTTCTTTATTGTGCGGCTGCCGGCGATGTTATGCCATTTCTGTTGCCTCTTGGAGCCGGTTCAGATGATACTTTGGCCAACAATTGGCGGGGTGTCGTCATCCCCTTTTCGTTTTCTTCAAGGAAGTGCTTTCTGCTGCGAAGGCAACGCCTCTAACCAGCAACCGAGCGGTGCCACTCTGTGTATTTTTCCTGAGAATCGTCGTGGAACGTGATTGTACAAATGTCATGGGGACGCTGGAGAATACCCATGGCGTTACCAAGCAACCAGAGAACAACATTTCCTCTCCAGTACCATTGGGTGACAGCAGGTGTAAGCAATGACAGTGAAAATGGTGGTCTCAGTGCCTGAATAAATAGAGTCTGCTTAAGGAGTTATTTGCTTCTCAGCCCGTTGACTTAAATGGACTTAGAAGGACGTCTCTCTCTTTAAGATTGCACTGTTAGAATGCGGAGTTACTTCAGACTGAGCTCGTAGATGTCAGTGGAGGACCTCTGCATAGGGTTGCTCTGTTAGTATTGGATGTCTCAGGCTATACCAGTTGCATCAGATCTTGGAAGCTAAGCAGGGTTGCCTTGGTTACTGCTTAGATGGGAGACCACCAAGGGAGCCCACGGTTGCTCCTCAGAAGCAGGCAATGGCAAACTGCCCCTCTGAATGTCTCTTGCCTTGAAAGCCCTACAGGGTCAGCCACAGCTGGATGGCACTCCGCCACCATTTTAACAGGTGGCAACTTATTCAGGTGCTCTCTTAAATGGCCGCAGATGGTGCTGTGTATTTACATAAAGCATCATTAAAACTTAATTGGCTTTAGGCCGAACCTGACTATTAAACAACTCTAAAGTGTGTGTTTGATTGAACATGCCATTACTAGTTATTTAACTTCGCAATAACACGGAGAAGCCATATTAAGGGCGTTAATAAATGCAAGTTGTTTATTCTGAGCTGTAACAATGCACGCCGAAAATCCTCACGTTTCCTCCCCTTCAGACCAGAGGAGTATTTTGGGTAGTTCATTTATATAAAACAGATAATACGGGAATGTGTTTACAGGCATTGGGTGCCATTAAGATTTTTACAAGCAAACTTCTCAGAAATGAAATAGCTTGCTTTTCCATTTCCAGCTATTTAAAGCCAGTAGGATTTTGCATACCGTTCAATTGGAATATTTGCTACATTCCATTAAATGTAAAGTAATGGCAGCTGGTAGTTTAGGAATGTGGGGGATTGTGGGTGTGTTTAAAGGAAAACATTTCCTTCCATAACTTCCAGAAAGACTTCTTCTTGGGGAAGCTTGGAGCACATGGGTTGGATCTGACCAGTTTTTCTAAAAGGAGAGGGTCTCTTTTGACCACTAATAAGGCTACGCTGGGAATCATGAGACGTGTATGGATGACAGCCATGTAGAATGGGAGCTGGAGTCAGGGAGAATTGGTTGAGATTGAGCAACAAAGATATTGGGATCCAACTAGGGGTGCCAGCCTCCAGGTGGGACCTGGGGATCCCCCAGAATTACAGTTCATCTCCAGACCACGGAGATCAGTCCCACCCGGAGAAAATGGATGCTTTGGAGGGTGGACTCTGTGGCATTGTACTCCACTGAGGTCCACGTCCTCCATCCTCAAATCTCCAGGCATTCCCCAACCTGGAACACCCCCCCCTCCAGTGGCCAGGGGGGAGGGCTGACAATCTTAAGATCCAACCCATGCATCTCTGGTTCCTACTTGCTGCTCTTCTCTGTAGGAGACTGCTGATCCCCTCCACTGTCAAAGGGGAGGGGAGGGGTGTGCTGCCGCCCCTTCCCCCACAGCATGGTCCACAAATGCAGCACTTTCATTTGCTTTCATCTGTATAGTCCGATCCTGGAGTCATGCTGGACTGCAGAGACTTCATGGGACATTACAGAGAGAGAGAGAGAGAGAGAGAGAGAGAGAGAGAGAGAGAGAGATATATATACAGACTGACATCTGTGTTG
>NW_015169814.1:20790-22799 GCF_001447785.1 Gekko japonicus | reverse complement strand
GTGGAGGAGCGCAGGAAGGAAGAGACATGATGGGAAGAGAGAGAGAGAGAGAGAGAGAGAGAGAGAGAGAGAGAGAGAGAGAGAGCTATTTAAATTCTGACATTTCTGTTTCAAGTCTTCTACCGGTGTTAAAATGTCTTCATTTACATGTCCCTTGTACGGTTTCTCTCTTCCCTTTTCTTGTTCTCCTTGCTTCTTCAGTGACCTTGTAGTTTGTAACTGGCAAAAATTTGTCTGCCGCGTTGACCTCTTGCCCCATTTCTCCCTTGCTATTTAAAATGCCTGGTCCCCTTTGTATGCTGCAGGTGGAGTCCGTCCTCCACCACACTCCCCTTCCCTTGCATTTCCTACTGGGCTGTCCTGAGCAGAATTACACCCTTCTAAGCCCATTGACTTCAATGGAATTAAAAGGGTGTGACTCTGTTTAGGATGGCACTGCCGGTGACTTAGATTGTAAGCCTGAGGGCAGTAACTGTGCGGTTCCCTTTATTTTATGTACAGCCTCTAGATCTCCTAGAAATAATAAGAACTGTGTGTGAAGGCTGCTGCTAAAAACTGCACCAGCACTGGATTTAAGGACTTTTTTTGGTGGGGATTGTAAACATCTGGCCATGGTAACAGCAGCAATGAGAAGTGAGTGGAAGAAAGACATAAGTACTTATGTTAGGAGCTGCGGTGGCTCAAGTGGTTAAGACGCTGAACTGCAGGCTGTGGAAGGTCAGTAGTTCAGCAGTTTGAGACCCGAGTGCGCCACATGATGGAGTGAGCTCCCGTCTCTAATTCCAGCTCCTGCCAACCTAGCAGTTCGAAAGCAAGAAATTGCAAGTAGATAAATAGGTCCCACTTCGGTGGGAAGGTAACAGCGTTCCGTGCGCCTTGGTGTTTAGTCATGCCGGCCACATGACCATGGAAATGTCTTCGGACAGCGCTGGCTCTTCGGCTTTGAAACGGAGATGAGCACTGCAACGCTAGAGTCGGACTCAACTGGCTTTCGAGCAAAGGAACCTTTACCTTTACCTTTTTACTTACGTTATCTCCCATAAAGTCTTCTCTATGGGAGGTGCCATCTTGGATGCCCTTAACACTGGCATGCCTACAATGTGTCTACTACTGTAATGTTCTGTGAGCCAGTATGGTGTAGTGCTTAAGTGCGCTGACTCTAATCTGGGAGAACCGGGTTTGATTCCCCACTCCTCCACATGAAGCTGCTGGTGTGACCTTGGGTCAGTCACAAGTTCTCTCAGAGCTGTTCTCTCAAGGACAATTCTGGAAAGAGCTCTCTCAGCCCCACCTACCTCACAGGGTGTCTGTTGTGGGGAGGGGAAGGAGATTGTAAGATGCTCTGAGACTCCTTTGGGTAGTGACAGGTGGAATATAAATCCAATCTCTTCTTCTTCTCCTCCTTCTTCTATATTAGGGTGGCCATCCTCCAGGTGGGGCCCAGAGATCTCCTGCTATTACTACTGATCCCCAGATGACAGAGATCTGTTTCCCTGGAGGAAACGGCTTCTTTGAAAGGTGGACTCGATGGCGCTATGTCCTACTGATCAGGGATGTAATCATTGTAGTTCCTGCATTGGCAGGGGGTTGGACTCGATGACCCTGGGGGTCCCTTTGAGCTCTGAATACATAAATATATTCAGGGGTCGTTTCGTAGACAAAGAGCTAGGGGAACTCATTAGCATATGCCACACACCCTGACATCACCAGAAGTGTGTCATAAGGCCACACACCCCACCCCAACGGTCCCGGCCGCCGGCGCTGGCCTTGCAGCTCCACTGCCGAGCCCCATGAGGGGCCCGATGGTGAACCTGCAAGGTCGGCGGGAGTGCAAGGAAGCCCCGCGAAGGCCCTCCCTGGCCCCAGGCAGGCAGGGGTGGGGAGAGGCAGGGAGGAAGCAACTTACCCTCCCTCTTCTCCTGCCTCCTCCTGGCTAAATGAGGGCTGGAAGCGGGGCGGCCAGAAGCAGGGGCGGGGCTTCGTCATGTGCCCCGCCCCCCGTACCTCAC
>NW_015169814.1:20092-20668 GCF_001447785.1 Gekko japonicus | reverse complement strand
CCTTCCCGTACCTCACCCGAAGGAACTGCGATCTCCCGCGATCCCCCCCGAAATGACCTCTGAATATATTCCTTGAGCATCCTTGATTTCTGTACCCTTGATTCTAGCAACCAAATGTATGGAATGGTTGTCTCTATTGAAGTGCATTGTGGGTATGGTGAGGTTCTTTGAAGGTGCTGTCTGGTGGCCCTAGGTCCATGACAGTTCATTCACACTTGCGAGTTGCCTCTTGATATTATTATCATCAGGTGATGGTCACATGTGGATGGATCAGTTCCTTTTATTTGCTTGTCTTGCTTGTTCAGATTTTTTTGGTCCCCATCCACATTTTCCTTTGCATCTTATTTCTGAGTTCTTTTGCTTGGCATTTTTTTGGATGCTACCCTGCTATTGAATCACACATTAACTTTTTTTTTTAACCTGACGCCTCAGTGAATGTTTCCGTTTTCTCTGCAAGACAGAAAGTAGATCGCACGTGCACAGGAATTTCCAGCCACTGAAAATCTTGTGGTGACAGTAAATATAAGTAAGTTACCATTGAAATGAACCAGGAATGACAACTAACAATGGCCCTGG
>NW_015169814.1:10310-20042 GCF_001447785.1 Gekko japonicus | reverse complement strand
GGGCCAAAAAACCCCGGGGGGGGGGGAGGCATGGCTCTTTGCGCCAGCGCAATTAGACCCACCAGAATGCAATCAGACATGACGGCAGCACACCGCGGTTTTGTCCGTCAGCACGTGTGCATCAAAAAGGACAGCCGGGGAGAAAGCTGCGCGCTGGCGCAATCACACAGAACGATTCCATCGGCAGCCCATGGCAAACCATTTGCTAGTACATTTGTTGAGATACTTTTTAACTGTGCAGCTTCGGCGGCACACCACGGGTTGGCCACGGGTGCACTACGCTTGTCAGATGTTGCGGTGTGATCGCACCCTGAAAATCTGCCCAGCATTTGTGGCTCTCCCGCAGCAAATTCAACGTGTGAATGGGGCCCATGCCAATGGATGCTTTGGAGGGTGGACTCTATGGCATTTTAGCCCACTGAGGCCCCTGTCCTCCGCGAGCTCCATCCCCAAATCTACAGGAGCTTCACAACTTGGAGTTGGCAACCTTACCTCCCCACTCCACCCTCACAGGTGGCAGGGGGACCTGGCAACCAGTGTTCCCTCTAAGCCTCCGGCTCACACATTTTTGTCTTCACTCAGGAAGAAAGGCTCCAGAACAAACTAGGTTAATGCAGTAGCCAAATCGCTCGCTCACAACTTTAATGCCAGGAGCTCACAAAGTTGAAATTTTACTCACAAGCAGGGGTCATTTCGTAGAAAAAGAGCTAGGGGAACTCATTAGCATAACTCATTAGCATATGCTGGCTGAATGAGGGCTGGAAGCGGGGCGGCTGGAAGCAAGGAGCGGGGCTTCGTCATGTGCCCCGCCCCCTGCACCTCACCCGGGGGAACTGCGTTCCCCCGCAATTCCCCCCCCCAAATGACCTCTGCTCACAAGACTCCACAGCTTACAGGGAGCACAGCTGGCAACCCTATGCCAATTATATCACAGTCCTAAAATAACGAAAGCTTTTAAGGAGCAGGTTAAAAAAAAATCCAAGGCTGCGGTCACACACACTAAACAATCCACTTTCAATCCCCTTTCAGTGTACTTTCCAACTGGATTTTACTGGCAGTTGTGGTGCCAAAACTTTGGAACTCCCTCCCCAGGGCGATTCATCTGTCTCCGTCTAATCATTATCTTCCACCAGCATGTGAAGTCTTCTTTGTTTCCTTTGACAAACCCCCGATAACCCTTATTGATTCAAGGTTTTGGTGTTACGTGTGTTCATGTGTTAATATGTTTTATCTATTTATGCTATATATATTATTTTTAAATGCCGTTTTAATGTTCAAATGTTTTCACGTTCACCGTCTTGGGGACCCCTTTTGGGTGGGAAGGTGGCATAGAAAATACCAGGGGTCATTTCCTGCGGGAGCGCACAGGAGCGGAGCTCTGGCCGTAAGGAGCCCAGGGGGTGGGCACATGCAACAAACCCCGCCCCCTGCTCCCAGCAGCCCTCTGTTGGGCCACAAGGAGCAAGAAGCAGCCAAGTAAGTTGCAGAGCCTCCCCCCAGCCCGCCTTCAGGTACAAGCTCTCCTTTCTCTGTGAGGACAGATCTGTTACCCACCCCCCCCAATAGCTAGCAATCCAAAACAGTCCAGTGGAGCCTGAGTGGTGGGTGTTGCCTTCTGACACACTTCAGGACAGGGGGTGTGGCATATGCATATAAGTGATGCTAATGAGTGATGCTAATGAGCTCCTGCACCTCTTTTTCTACCAAATGACCCCTGGAAAATACAGTATGGCAAGCGAGAAACAAGTAACTTTCTACAAGACCTCCTGAAAGTATAAATCAGTTCCTGCAGTGGTATGGCATCATGACAATGCTTTTCTCAGGAAATACCTTCTTTTTGGGGGGTAGTTTATTTCCTCCTTGTGGAGTTTGGTAACTTCCTGAAATGGGGGGTATGGATTGCTCTTGAATTATACTTAAAAAAAAAAACAAGTTTCCAGCATCTCTAAACATACATTAGTAGAAGTGAGCTAACTTAATAATAACAATGAATATTTCGCTTTACTGAAAAGTGGTACGGCATCATAACAATGCTTTTCTCAGGAAATACCTTCTTTTTTTGGGTTAGTTTATTTCCTCCTTGTGGATTTTGGAACTTCCTGAAATGGGGGGTATGGATTGCCCTTGAATTATACTTAAAAAAGCAAACACACTTTGATATTAGAACTTGGCCTTCAAGTCTCTTCCTCTTCCTTCCTTACTGCAAAGTGTTAATTTAACCAAAGCCCTGGGTGTAGCATAATTGAGCAATCGGTAAACTGTGTTTCTATGGATTTACCGGATGACTCAGGGGTTGCACTGCACAAGGATCAAGTCAGAAACCACCCAAGAAGAACTTTTAATTATCTACTGCATGTATTGTACTAGAAGAACTGTCTTAGCTATGTTGGCATAGCATTGATCGAACTAGGCGTGCCATGTAGTTGTTCCATTTGGGATTGATGTACGCAGAAATTATGCGTGTTAATTGGGTGCTATTATCTCTTTCCGTGTACTGTTTCAATAAAATGTAGGATGTTACATGGTATCTTTTATTCAACCAGCTTCTCTCTGCCTTTAGATATAAAAGAAGTCAGGCTCACTTGCAGGGCATGTATTCTGCAGGGACACCAGCCCGCGGGTGAGACCTAGGGATCCTCCAGAATACCAGCTCATCTCCTGACTACAGAGCTCCGTTCCCCTGGAGAAAATGGAATCTTTGGAGGGGGGGACTCTGTGGCATTGTACCCCACTGAGGTCCTCCCCAGGCTCCACCACTAAGTTTCCAGGAGTTCCCAGATCTGGAGGTGGTAACCCTGCCCCTCATCTCCCACCAGTAGCCTGGAAGGATCTGGCAACCGTAGTTTTCTGCTATGCTAAGAGACAGGGTTTTTATTTATTTATTTATTCATTCATTCATTCATTCATTCATTCATTCATTCATTCATTAGACTTATATCCCGCCTTTCCACTGTGGGCTCAGGGCGGCTAACAAGAGGCAATGCCATACAAACAGTAAAATCAGTAAAACCATCAAATTTCAAGTTACATATAAAATCAGTGCTCACATAGTACATCCAAGGCAGGGGCTCTGATAAAATGTTTCAGGTGGTACTACTGTCTCATTCTTAATCGGTCTTCCCACGTCGGTTCTCCATTCCCAGGCCAGTTCGCGTTACCAATGGCAATGCGGTGGTGGTATAGTGACAGTGGCGGCTCCTACTCAAATGCCTGGCGGAAGAGCTCCGTCTTGCAGGCCCTGCAGAATTGCATCAGGTCCCACAGGGCCCTGGTCTCCTCCGGAAGCTCAATCCACCAGATAGGAGCCGCCACCGAAAAAGCCCTAGCCCTTGTAGCAGCATATTTAACCTCTCTGGGTGCTGGTACAGCCAAAAGATGTTTTGCCCCAGCCCTTGGGGGAACATATGGGGAAAGGCGGTCCCTTAGGTAAGCTGGACCTTGGCCATATAGGGCTTTATAGGTAAGAACCAGCACTTTGAAGCGGACTCGGTACGCTATTGGCAGCCAGTACAGCGCCTTCAGCGCAGGCTGGATGTGGTCCTGCCTAGAGAGACCCATCAACAGCCTGGCTGCTGCATTCTGCATTCTTAAAGTTCTTAAATGGTTATTGTTAACACTGAGTAAACATGGCCAAGGGAAAGACTGAGGCTTTGTTATAGTAACAAGGACACAAGGTCATAAGAACATAAGAGAAGACAATATTGGATGAGGCCAGTGGCCCATCCAGTCCAACACTCTGTCACACAGTGGCCAAAAATACCAGGTGCCATCAGGAGGTCCAGCAGTGGGGCCAGGACACTAGAAGCCCTCCCACTGTCCCCCTCCCAAGCACCAAGAATACAGAGCATCACTTGCCCCAGATGGAGATTTCCTATCTTTACCTTGTGGCTAATAGCCACTGATGGACCTCTGATCCATATGTTTATCCAATTCCCTATTGAAGCCATCCATGCTTGTAGCCTCCACCACCTCCTGTGGCAGTCTTCATTCAGTATACTGCATTTAGTGCAAAATAAAAGGGTTACCCTTAGACCCTTCTCAGTCTTGTTTCCATACTAGTTTTGGAAATGAAACTATCGTTGGCTGCGGTCACACGGAACATTAGGCACGCTAGAGAGACGGAAGATAGATGGATTTTCCGGGCGCGATCTCACCGCCACATCTGGGAAGCGTAGCGCTCCCGTGGCTCACCCGAGGCTTCCCACCGAAGATGCGGGGTAAAAAACTAGTACCTCCAAGGTACTAGTTTCCAGTAACCATGGGGTAAGGGCGGGCGTCTGATCGCGTTTCCAGCGGCATCCGCCACCCGCCCATGTCCCTTTGCAAAAAGGTTTTTTTCCCCCAAGTCTCCATGGATGCGCACAAGCACCCAATGGAGCATGCACATACTTTGGTGTACAGAAAAAAACAAACCCGTTTGCCGCACTGTGCTGCTTCTTTGCCGCACCGCAGGATTGTCCTGTGATCGGCACCTCCCCTCTACCCACGGGACCTCCACGGAACCTACATGGGACGTCTGATCGCGCAACCGCATGTTATTTTGCCCCTGGGCAAACAGCCACGCCTCCCCCCGCGATATCCGGCCCGTGTGATTGGGGCCTTTGTTGCCCTGACTGATGAGCTGGACTGCCTATGGGCACCCTTGGATTTCTGACATGGGATGGTGGGCACAGCTACAAAATGGCTACCACAAGAGGTAGAGCTCATCACAAAATGGCTGCCACAAGGGGCGAAGCCAACCACAAAATATTCTCAGAAATGTGTCACAGTCTGAGAACACAGTCATCTACACACTTTTAAAATGAGTATGTTATATTTAAGTTCCCAAAGATGTCTTTTAAAGTTTTTGGATAGGTTCTTTTTTTGGATCAATGTAGATAAAGATTCAGTGGTCAATATGATGGACTTTGTTACTGTAGCTGAGTGTCTAATTAAGAGAAGTAATCCTTACCTCGTGAAAAGGAAAATAACTCTTAAAAGAGGGGTGATCCCTTGTCTGTGCATATAGAAGGCTTTTTTGAACTTGGTTGTATGTTCCAGCCTTCCAAACTTTAAATGTTAGTGAAACTCAGAAACCTATGCTTGAGTGTGTAAGAAGAAACTGAAAAGAAAGCCTCTCTGGTCAAAATTTTACAGACCTTGTTAAATAGCAGAGATCCTTACTTGTTGACAACAAATTATCTGGAGTTAGTGTAATTACAAAGTTACCTCAGTTTTATTATCAGTTCACCTCATAAATCCTGCACCTGATTCCACCTGACCTTTTCTCCTCTAAGTTAAATAAAACATTTAATTCCAAAAGCCTCTCATGTGCCATTTCAGATGCAGAAGATAAACAGGTGATTTTGTCTCTTCCTTTAGGTCCCTGGACTGGGCCAGTATCAATACAAAGATCTATAATAAAGTGACTGGTTGGGACAGCAATAGACCAACAAATAGGAAAATAAATACAGGGGCTGCTCAGCAAAAAAGGAGGAGGAGGAGGAGGAGGAGGAGGAAAAAAATCCTGTGTGTGAGGGAGGGAAGATGGTGAGATCACCACAGTTACCCACAGGGCCTATCGGAATTAACAGTAATAGTAATACTTAGCATTTATACATTTTTTAGAGGAAATTCAAATGCCCAAGGAAATATAAGCAAAGTTTAATGTTTAAAATACCTACTACAGAGCCAAAACACTTTTACTATTAGTAGAGTTGCCAATCAGGTTGGGCAATTCCTGGAGATTTCAGGGGTGGAGCCTGTGGATGGATATCAGTGGAGGACAATGCCACAGAATCCACCTTCCGAAGCGGTCATCTCCTCCAGGGAAACCGACGTCTGCCATTTGGAGATCAGCTGTAATTCTGGGAGATTTCTAGGCTCCACCAGGAGGTAGGCAACCCTAGCTATTACCTAAGTGTACCTAAATGGTTGTGTGTGTGTGTGTGTTTCCTGATTTGTCTGGTTCAAACTAACTCATCCCCTTAGAGAACATTTGATGTTACCTAATAAAATGAAGTCACTGATCTAATTAAGTCAGACCTGCCTAAAAGACCAGAAGAATTGCCAATTGTTTTCAACAACGATGATTTGAAATGAAAGCATAACATCAACTTGTCAAATAGATTTGTGTCAAATAGATTTTCCTAGACAAAGGGCATGGTGTGAATGTCCTCCAAAAAACAGGCCCGTTTGCCAGCAATTCAGTTTCGTACGGTTAAACCAGCATGCCCATTTGGGTATATTGACCTAATCTTGTGAACGATCCAACACACATCAAGACTGTCCCTTCAGTGCCACTGAACTTGGAACCTATTTCTGAGAGTTCATCCATAGGACTAGGCTTTAGGCTTATTCAATTGCCTGTGGGCAGATTAACATGCCATTTTCTAACAGCAGATTTAAATTCTTATGAATCCCATTAGTGCCTGAAAATATTGGCTCCCATTGTATGAAGATGTTTCAGGGGAACTAGGCACACTTCCTCTGTTGTTGCGACTAGGGATGAGCACAAACTGGAAAATGCAGTTCATGGCTGAACCAAACTGAACCAGGAGGTTTGTTTGTGAGCCAAACCAGGTCATCGTTCGTGGTCCCGCAAACCCCATTGACAGGGACCATAGTCCCTTTAAACAGGGTTCACAGGACTGCCTGAAAAAGCTGAGCAGCTGGGAGCACCTGTTTTTGTGGCTTTCATGGGGAACAAGGTCTTAAAGGGACTTTAAACCCCTGCTTTGTGGTTCAGTTCATGCCCATCCCTAGCTGTCATTACTATTTGTGCAAGATGGGTGTTGTTCTATGAGCCCCTGGACAAACAGACGTGCTTGTGGCAGAGAAAACAATCTCTGCAGTGATGACTGTCCAGTGTGTACCAAATTTTGGCATAGGATCCAAAGCATGAGAAAATAAGGAAGGCAGCAGTGTTCCCTCTAAGCTGAGTTAGTGTGAGCTAGCTCACAGTTTTTCAGCTTCTGCCTCAGACATTTTTGTCTCAGCTCACGAAGGGTGGCTCCAGAGCATCCTAATTTAGGCAGTAGCCCAATCGCTCGCTCACAACTTTAATGCCAGGAGCTCACAAAGCAGAATTTCTGCTCGCAAGATTCCACAGCTTAGAGGCAGATTTGGAAGCCAGCGTTGCGTAGCGGTTAGAGGGTCAAACTACAATCGGGGAGATCAAACTCTGCTGTGGCAGTTTGCTGGGTGACCATGGACCAGCAACACACTCTCAGCCTAACCTTCTTCACAGGGTTGTTCTGTCTTGGACAGAAAAGGGAAACATTCACTGAAGCTTTAGTTTTTTAAAAAAATGTTAATGCGTGGTTCAATAGCAGGGTAGCATCCAAAAAATGCCCAGCAAAAGACCTTGGAAATAAGATGCAAAGGAAAATTTGGGTGGGGACCCTACCCATTTTCTACCCAAGTGCAGCTCTTTACCCTAAAAATCTGAACAAGCAAAAGAGGAGGAGAGGGGACCACTATAAATTGCTTTGGGTCCAGTGTTCCCTCTAAGCTGAGTTAGTGTGAGCTAGCTCACAGTTTTTTAGCCCCTGGCTCACACATTTTTGTCTTCGCTCAGGAAGGAGGGCTCCAGAGCAAACTAATTTATGCAGTATCCAAATTGCTTGCTCACAACTTTAATGCCAGTAGCTCACAAAGTAGAATTTTTTGCTCAAAAGACTCGACAGCTTAGAGGGAACATTGTTTTGGTCCCCAGCAGTGTTCCGTCTAAGCTGAGTGAGTGTGAGCTAGCTCACAGTTTTTTAGCCCCTGGCTCACACATTTTTGTCTTCGCTCAGGAAGGATGGCTCCAGAGCAAACTAATTTATGCAGTATCCAAATTGCTTGCTCACAACTTTAATGCCAGTAAGGTCACAACATAGAATTTTTGCTCCCAAGACTCCACATCTTAGAGGGAGCACTGGGCCTCACTGGAGAGAAAAGCAGGATACATATGAAGGAAATAAAGAATAAATAAAGAAATGGTCTCTTGTGGCACCTTTAAGATGGGCAGACTTACTGAAGCATGTACTTTTGTGGGCTAGAGCCCACTTAATCCGATGCATGGTGACGTTTCAATAAGCAGGACATACAGCGGAGGGAAAGGAAGGCAAAAAATGTGAAGTGTTAAAAGGACATAGAATGGAACATATAAACCTGGAGTCCCTGCCATGATGCCCATCGACACACCTTTCCTGGCGCCCGCCAAGTGCTTTTAGGAAGTGGGTGGGACTAGATGGGGGAGGAGGAGGAGGAGATTGGATTTATACCCCTCCCTTCACTCGGAGTCTCAGAGCGGCTTACAAACTCCTTCCCCTCCCCACAACAGACACCCTGTGCGGTGGGTGGGGCTGAGAGAACTTTGACACAAACTGCTCTTTTTCAAGGACAGCTGTGCCAGAGCTTGAGGACTGACCCAAGGTCACATCAGCAGGTGCAAGTGGAGGAGTGGGGACTCAAACCCGGTTCTCCCAGATTAGAGTCCGCACACTTAACCACTACACCAAACTGGTTGGTTGTGCAGATTAAAAGGCATCCTGTTAAACAGAGGTCGTGCCTGAAATGTTGAAGAGCTACTAATAAAGTAAAGGTAAAGGTTCCCTTGCTCGAAAGCCAGTGGAATCCGACTCTAGGGTTGTCATCTCCATTTCAAAGCCAAAGAGCCAGCGCTGTCCGAAGACGTTTCCGTGGTTATGTGGCCAGCATGACTAAACACCAAGGCGCACAGAACGCTGTTACCTTCCCACCAAAGTGGTACCTATTTATCTACTTGCAATTTCTTGCTTTCAAACTGCTAGGTTGGCAGGAGCTGGAACTAGAGACAGGAGCTCACTCTGTCTTGCGGCACCCGGGTCTCGAACTGCTGAACTACTGACCTTCCACAGCCTGCAGTTCAGTATCTTAACCACTTGAGCCACCGCAGCTCCTTACTAATAAAGTTACATATGTATATATACCATCAGTCTCTGATATTTTGTGGTTGGCTCCACCTCCCATGACAGCCAAAAAATGACTGTGCCCACCACTGGTGTCAGAATTCCAAAGGTGCACAGGCTCAAAAAGGTTGAGGACCCCTGATATAAACTCTGGAATATTTCTGTGCAAAAATCAATGTATATATTTTTAAATTCTGGGGCTATACGGAGTAGCTATAATTTGTGATGGATAAGTTATGTCAAGCTATTTAACACCTGTGTGTGGGCTCCGTTTAACCCCCTTGGTTTGTATAATAAAGGTAAAGGTAAAGGTACCCTTGCTCGAAAGCCAGTCAAATCAGACTCTAGGGTTGCGGTGCTCATCTCTGTTTCAAAGCAAAAGAGCCAGCGCTGTCCGAAGACGTTTCCGTGGTCATGTGGCCGGCATGACTAAACACCAAGGCGCACGGAACGCTGTTACCTTCCCACCAAAGTGGTACCTAGTTATCTACTTGCTATTTCTTGCTTTCGAACTGCTAGGATGGCAGGAGCTGGAACTAGAGACGGGGGCTCACTCCGTCTTGCGGCACCCGGGTCTTGAACTACTGAACTACTGACCTTCCACAGCCTGCAGCTCAGCATCTTAACCACTTGAGCCACCGCAGCTCCAGTGGTATAATCAAACCTACTGATAAATTCTAATTCTGCAGTTTCTTTCTGGAGTCCCATTTAAAATTGCTTAGCTGAAAAATGGCAACAGTAGTGGAATGGGACTGCTCTGGCCAGGGCTGGCTCCAGGCTTTTTTGCACACTAGACGAGACTACCTTCTGCCCCCCC
>NW_015169814.1:8606-9763 GCF_001447785.1 Gekko japonicus | reverse complement strand
CCGGCCACCTCCCCAGCCCCCCCCCCCGACCCCTCCGCTCATCCTCTTCCTGCCGGCCCCTGTGCAGCCCCGGCCCGCCCTCCTTAAAAATGCACTCAGTGCCCTCTGGGGCCCTCAGTGGTAACAGGAGCGCTCCGGGCTGGGGGCGGGCGGGTGGGGGCAGGCTACTGCACTCTGCTGCACTCGGTGCCGGGATGTTTTGGGATGGACCGAGCCTGCACCGGAGCCCTCCAACGCAGTTGCTTCTCTTCACCGCCGGACGACTGGCAGCCTTCCGTCCCGCTCCTCTTTCAGCATTCAGCGGGGGAGGCCAGGGCCAGGAAGAAGAAGCGGCAGCAGCTTGAAGCCACCTGGGATCTCAGCCCCCCTCCTCGTGTGCATGGCTTTGCCAGCGCGTCCTCCCAGCTGGGCGAGCGGTGGCCTTTCCAGCCAGAGAAGAGCCCCCCATGCTGGTTTCCCCTTTGAGAGGATGCTGTACTCACCGGACTTGGGGAAAAAGAAGTGGCGGCGGTCACCCAGTCAGGGCTTTTGGCGGGGGGGGGCTTTTGGCAGGGCGTGCAGGTGCAGTTTGGTGCCCTAAGGGCCGGCCCGCCCTAGGCAAATGCCTAGTTCACCTAGTGAGTGAGCCGACCCTGGCTCTGGCCTTCAGGCCCTAGTCTGCCCTGCCTTCCAAAGTTTTCCCAACACTTGGAGAGGTTTTTCTTTCTCTTCATTACTCTGCTGTCACCACCTGACCTTTAGCCAAAAGTACCCACTGGGAGGGTCAAGACTCCCAGTTTCCAAGTTCCTTTCCAAGCCTCTGTGTCTCCCACTGCCCAGTGCCTGGTAACTATGGGGAGAGTGTACTGTTTAGAGAGTTACAAGTCTCTACAGAGTTACCATTACCTTAAAGCTTGCTTTAACTCTCTCAGCAAGCACATATTCAATGGCTGACTTCCCAGTGGAGAGGTCTGTGTCTGCTCAGCACCCAAGGACGAGACCTCCTTCCTGTTGCAAGTAGGTTTATTTAATCATATATTTCTCCAACCTCTGACCAGGTCATGTGTCATGCCAGGTCAAAGAAGCATTTCCTAGGGCTTCTTCCTGGAAATTATTCCTGGATCAGTTCTAGCCTAAAGTCCTCCAAGTCTTGGTTCCCTGCTTGAAGAAGGGAAAGA
>NW_015169814.1:0-8547 GCF_001447785.1 Gekko japonicus | reverse complement strand
CACGCGTTTCTCACTCCGTGCCTGTTGTCCGCCCCGGGGGGGGGGGGGGAACACTGTTAAAATGCAAAGTGGCGGTTTCACTCCTTGCAAACCTCCCAGGGAAAAAATGCATTTCTTCACAGAGACCATCAGGCCAGTAACAGAGTGCCCCGGTTGATTGGAATTATCTATCACAGCTTTTTGAATGCTGCTATTTTTGTTGTCAAATTGTTCAGATCCTTTTGTGCAGAGACCATTTGTACTTATGTAGATGTCTGCTGATTACATCTATCATAATGGAAGAAGAAATATAAATTAGGGGAAATATCAGTGCTTACAATAGGCTTTTAGATCACTGATGATACATTAGTAGTTTTAGCTGGAAGCTGGAGGTGACAAGAGGCTCTCTGTCAATTAGCAGTCTGTCCCTGTTGAGTTGTCTGTCTCTGGATACATTGTCAATCTATTTCTTAACATCATTGAGTGGTGTGCATTATAGTTTAACAGTGCCATCCTAAGCAGGTAAGGACTTTAGGGATATCCATTCTGACTTGTATCTGATGAAGAGAGTTTTAACTCTTGATAGTTTGTACCCCCAATATCTTGCTGGTCTCTCAGGTGCTCCTGGACTTCATTCTAGTTGTTCTACTACAGACCAACGCAGCTACCCTCTGAAACTATCCTAAGCAGAGTTACACCCAAACCCACTGGTTTCAGTGAAGGGTGTGACTGTACTTAGGATGGAACTGTAAGCTTTGACAATTCTTCATGTTTGAGTTTCTGGGCTCTTCCAGCTTCTCATTTTCCTTGCTTGTGTGTCTCTATTGCTTTTAAGTACATGTTTTCCTCCACTGGTCAATTTGATATTGCATTGCTGTATGCCTGGCGTAAAAACCTACAGTTTAAATCTGCAGAGAGGTATGCTGGACATACAGCAGTGTAATATTGAAAAGACCACTAGAGGGAGCAAAATATGTGCAAAAAAGGGGGAAAGGACCAGAGAAATAGAAACACACAAGCCAGGAAAATGAGAGTGTAGAAGAGCCCTCTGTGGAACCAGAAAAAATGTGGTTGTATCCAAGGGCTTGGATTGTATTCAGGTGGTAGCAGGAAAGATGATGATACATGTAGTTATCAGTCAGCTTCTGTTATAAGGTGGTGTTTATATATAATGTGCAGCTATGCTGTACATTTGGTGCCTCTCCTCAAAATCCCCCAAGTTTCAAAAAGATTGGACCAGGGGTCCAATTCTATGGGCCCCCAAAGAAGGTGCTCCCATCCTCCATTGAAACCAATGGAGAAAAATATGTTTAAACTTCAGCTATCTGGCAGTCCCAAAACCCCCCCAAATATTTTTGGGATTTTCCGGGAGCTGTCATCTCTATCCGGCTGAGAGAATATCTGGAAAATATCTATGGGCCCCCAAAGAAGGTGCTCCCATCAACCATTGAAACAAATGGAGACAAATATGTTTAAACTTCAGCTATCTGGCGGTCCCAAAAAACCCCAAAATATTTTTTGGGATTTTCGGGGAGCTGTCATTTTTGGGCTTGGATTTAGCCGAATGCACACCCCTATGTAATATGGAATTTAGTTTATAACAAGGGTATGGTTTAGGGGGAATGGGTATGGCTTAGTGGAAGAGCCTCTGCTTTGCATGCAGAAGATCCCAGGTTCAGTCCCCAGTACCTCCAGCTAAGAGAACCAGGTAGCAAATGATGGGAAAGACCTCAATCTGAGACCCTAAAGAGCCACTGCTAGTCTGAGTAGACAATACTGACCTTGATGGGCTGATGGTCTAACTCAGTATAAGGCAGTTTCATGTGTTGATGCTTACTGTATGTGCATATTTCCTTTTATGTGCTGCTGACTGCTGATTATGTTATTGCTGATTTATGATTGTAATAAAAAATTGTCCATTGTGTAGTTACACAGCGTTGTCCAGAAAGTCAGCCTTCTATGCATACTGCCCCAGGCTCAGGCTACTTCCAGGGTGGAAGTTATTGAAGTCTTGATGAAATCTCTCAAGGGCTTCCTTTACACGAGCAGAGATAATAAAGATGTTATCAATGTGTCTCAAGTGGTGGAGAGGGATTAGGAACAGGAGCTGAAAAAGCATTGCACTACTTTTGCCAGGAATATGTCAATGTATTGTGGACTCGTGCAAGTACCCGTTGCCGTTCCCTTAACCTGAAGGTACACACTGTCTTTTTGTGGGGCAAAACTTTGCCGCCCAGGTATGCTATAGTATCATAAGAGTATCCTTGATGGTTTGTAAGTATCTCTGGAATTTATTTTGGAATCTTTCCTTTGCACATGGTATAAGATGTACATTGGATGGTTTTCGTTGGTTTTAAAACTGTTTTTAACTGAAATTTATATGTCTTACTCTGTGTAGGCCACCCTGAGCCGGCCTCAGCTGGGAGGGTGGGGTATACATTTGATAATAAATGAATAAATACTGCAGTGAAATGGTGATTAATTTGGAAAAGGTCACAGCCCATCACACACATACAAAATGTAGTTTATAGCAACTTGATAATGTTTCCTTGGTTAGGTTTATGGCTCAGAACAATCAGCTTTTTGGTTGCAAATTATCAGGAAGAAGAAGAAGAAGAGATTGGATTTATACCCTGCCCCTCACTTGGAGTCTCAGAGCGGTATACAAACTCCTTTCCCTTCCCCTCCCCACAAGAGACACCCTGTGAGGTAGGTGGGGCTGAGAGAGCTCTGACACAAACTGCTCTTTTTCAAGGACAGCTGTGCCAGAGCTTGTGACTGACCCAAGGTCACATCACCAGGTGCAAGTGGGGGAGTGGTGACTCAAACACGGTTCTCCCAGATTAGAGTCCGCACACTTAACCACTACACCAAACTGGCAGTCTTTTCATGGTCCAGTTTTCAAACCCCCATGAAAGGCCAGAGAAGGCAGGTCTGCTGCTTCATCCAGATACCTTCTTGCCCCCCACCGGCTCTCCCCACTGCTGCTCAGCTGAGTGGCAGGAGAAAAATTCTCCCAGGGGAAAGGGGAAGTGATCGGTGTCATCGGCGATGCTATGAGTTCACTTCTAGTGCCACCGGAAGTGACATCACCGCATCACCAGCAACTTCATGATGTCACCAGTATGGGCCTCTTCCTTGGGTAAGCTCCTGCTGGTTGCCAGCCTCGGGCTGGTCCCCCTACGGGAGGCCACAGAAGGCCATTCTACCAAGCTCAGGTGAGAAGGCAGGTCTGTTTGTGAAGAAACAGCACTTTGAGTTTAGGGGAGCAGATCCATTGCCCTGTAGGAATACTTTGCCCCCACATGTGTTTAACTTGCATATCTGTGCAGAAAGCAGATATTTCAATGATACCATAAGACACCCGTGTTCTAGGTTTGCCAACCTCCAGGTAATGTGGAAACTTGAGCTGCAGTGTTAGAAGAGTCAAACAACAAATATATACACTGCAATAACCTTATTTATAAGTTAATGTGTTCTATATGTTCCATCTTATAAAGTGCATTGTGTATTATTCATAACTAGGAAAAAGGCCCATTGTGGAAATAAATACAACGACCTCTAGAAAGAGGCTCTGGGCGGGTGCCCCGGCCTTGGACACTCAGTGTCAATTTGCTGTGGCGACCTCAGCAGGGTGTAATGACACTGAGTTCACCATTTTCTCCAGAGGAACTGATCTCTGCTACCTAAAGAACAGTTGTAATTTTGAGTGATCTCCAGACCTCACCTGGAGATTGGCAACAATGGTTCCTCAGAAAGGAATGGTTGGTTTGGAGGGTGGAGTTTATGGCTTTGTGCCTGTCAGAGGTCCCACGCCTCCTGAAACCTCACCCTCTCCAGGCTCCATCCCTCACATCTCCATGAATTTTCCACTGGGAGTTGGCAACCCTATCTCCTTTCCAGCCAATCATCAACCTACCTTTATTTCCCCCTCACTCTTCAGCTTTCCATCCCCCACACACCTGCAGCCTCTCCCGTGCTCTGAAGTCCTGACTGCTACGTCACATTGGCTGTCATACAGGGGCCATCTCAGCAGGATATAAGGACACAGAATCCACCAGTTTCTCCAGGAACTGATCTCTGCCATCTGGAAAGCTACGTCACATTGGCTGTCATACAGGGGCCATCTCAGCAGGATATAAGGACACAGAATCCACCAGTTTCTCCAGGGGAACTGATATCTGCCATCTGGAAAGCAATTGTAATTCTGAGTGATCTCCAGCCCTCACCTGGAGATTGGACACATTTTACCTCATAACACAGCAAACTGTTTAGAATGTTGGAGGCAAGACTCAAGCAATGCAGCCAGTGGATAGGGACAGATTCTGAGTGACACACCAAGGCGCCAATCAATTCTGGAGCGTGTGGAATGTTCTAGAGAAGTGCCACTACCATTCGGCTTTTATATATAAGGGAGATATTCTAAAACATGTATATATTCATTAAATGCAATATCACCAATAATAATTAGTTTGTACAATCTAATAGCTACCAGTCAATTTACATCCTTTTTACACAATCAACCCCAACGGGAGTTTCTACATCCTTTTTACACAATCAACCCCAACGGGAGTTTCTAGAATAGTACACTCGCTTCTCCTTGCTTGAAAGTCTCCTTGCTTGAAAGTCTACTAAAGGGAGAAGTTTCCTTTTGTGGTTACATTGAAGTTTAAATTGATGTTTGTTGCTGGTCCTACAAAAGGCCCATTAAGCAGCTGACAATCAGACAGGGTGCTCCTGTCTTTCTCAAGGCTGCCTTGCATGTAATGAATATATACCTGTTTTAGAATATTATGAATAATACACAATGCACCTTATAAGATGGAACATATACTGTGTTTCCCCGAAAATAAGATACTGTCTTATATTTATTTTTTCTCAAGAAGACACACTAAGGTTTATATCACAAATGGATATAAATCCTGCTAGGGCTTATTTTTGGGGTAGGTCTTATTTTTGGGGAAACAGGGTAGAACACTTTAACTTATAAATAAGGTTTTTGCAGTGTATATATTTGTTGTTTGAACCTCCTGGCTGGAGGTCTTCTGCTTTTACAACTTGATCTCCAGGTGATAGATACCAGTTCACCTGTAGAAAATGGCTGCCTTGGAAGGTGAACTCTATGATATTATAACTCATTTAAGTCCCTCCCATCCCAAAATCCCACCCTCTTCAGGCTCACCCGCCCCCCAAATTCAGGTATTTCCCAACCCAGAGCTGGCAACTCTACTGTGTTTTCTCTTCTAAAGGAAATTCCACCCTTGTAGTGTTGTCCCTAGAACTTCTTACCGCATGGGAAAGTGTGGAGTTCATAAAAATATTATGCTTTTATAACCTTCCAGCATGGTGAGAGTCACAGATCACACATTTGTCTCTATTTCCTTAAGCCTGTATTCCCCCCCCCCATTATTGAATATAATATGCAAAGGAATGCAACTATTTTAATGATATTATAATACCATAATGTAACTCCAGATGACAAATATGGAAAGGCATAACACGATCAAAGGCAGCTACTGATGAAATTGCTGCTACATAACAAAAAAACAAACACATTAAGAACCAATTACAGAAGCTGTAATTTCATATCAAATGGTATTATTCAAAGGAACACTAATAATTTAAAAATATTGGTTTCTATGTGGTTCCCCTTGTCAAACTGTGTCTTCTCCAAATTTAGTGTTTAAAAAAGGAAGTTTTCTGGCTTTCTCTGAACTTTTGAAGTGTTAATCAGGTTTTCTAGTTTTCCCCCCTAGCAGTTCGAAAGCAAGAAATTGCAAGTAGATAAATAGGTACCACTTTGGTGGGAAGGTAACAGCGTTCCGTGCGCCTCGGTGTTTAGTCATGCTGGCCACATGACCACGGAAACGTCTTCGGACAGCGCTGGCTCTTCGGCTTTGAAACGGAGATGAGCACCGCAACCCTAGAGTCGGACTCGATTGGATTTCGAGCAAGGGAACCTTTACTTTTACCTTTTTAACTAGCAATTCCGGGATATTTCCTGTGTAGTAATCCATTCCGTGTTTGATAATGGCTCTGGAATACCAGAATTGGGAATGGTCCCAGTTAGGGTTTTGCTAAGGTTGCTAGCTCCAGCTTGGGGAATCCTTGGATATTTTGGAGGTGGAACCTGGGCAAGGTGGGGTTTGGGGAGGAGACAGACCTCAGCAGGGTATAATGTCACAGAGTCCAAACTCCAAAGCAGTCAAGAATAGATCTCTGTTGCCCGGAGATCAGTTACAATTCCAGGAGATCTCCAGGCCCCCACATAGAGGTTGAAGTCCAAACAAAACACCTGTGACAAAAATAACAAAGAGTCAATAAAGATATATATGCAAAATTGATGACTATAATAATTATGGCCGAGTTCAGACTGGCAGTTTGAAGCGCGAGGGAGTCGTGGCAAAAAAGACCGGGAACAACATGTTCCAGGTAATCCCGGTCATACCGCACCGACTGATGCGGGAGTATACCGGGGAGGAGGCGCAAGGGAGCGTTCACACTGTTGGCCCGCCCCTGGCGGAGGCGCGGTGGTAAATGGTTTTTTTTCACTCCAGTGACATGTGCATAGGTGCATAGGTGCAGCAATGCGGCTTGTTTACAGCTTTTAGCGTGCACACGTCCGGGAAGCGGGATCAACGTGCTCTCCAGTGTTTGCTACCACCTTCACCTGGTATTTTTTAAACTCGGGAGGGAAGCGTTACAAGACGGGTTGAGTACGGCTGGGGAACGCCGGACAGCTGTGCCTGTGTGAACCGGCCCCTTTAATCCGTTTGTGAAATGTGCCTATATTGGGCCAAACTGCCAGTCTGAACTTGGCCTATAATTCTGTGGAAAATGCTCTTCTTTTATCACTCACACGCAACAAATTTTGCACAATACACATATCTGTTTCGCAAGGATTGCTTTTTCTGAGCATGTAGTAGCTACAGTTCTTATCAATTTCCACTTATCAACTCTTGAAATAAACATCCCATGTTGACTCTCTGATATCAGAACACAAGGTCTTCACAATATATATATATATATATCTTTATCGACTGGTCATTATTTCTGTCAGGATGTTTTGTTTGGACTTCCATCTCCTCTTGTGATCTCTCACTTTTGGCTTTGACCCACATGGGAGGCTGGCAACTGTAGGTTTTACATATGGCTCCGGCCTCAGCTGCCCAGCCGAGGTTTCTTCTCTGCTTATAACCCCCCACACATACTTCTGCATACTTAACTGCCTGGAGGAGGAGGAGGAGAATAGCAGAAGGAGAGAGGGAATAATTTCACCCTTTCCTGTAGAGTGGCCAACCTCCATGTGGGGCCTGGTGTTCTCCAAGAATTACAACTGTTCTGGGTTGCCAGATCCTAAGATCTCACCAACAGGGGGGTGGGAGGGAGTTGTCTGGGAGGGTGGGGCAAGGTCGCAGCGTGTGACGTCCCTGACGTGATGATGTCATGTGGAAGTGACATCGTCACGCAGAGGATACCACACGGCAACCCTCTGGTCTTTTGGGTTATTATAGAGTGTTGCCCAAAGTACCAGAGTGTCACCACACGATGTCCCTGGTGTGGTAACGTCCCCAATGTGACATCATCACATGGGGAGGTCGCACAAGGACATGGCAGTTGGGGATGGGGCTTCCCCTCACTGACCAGCCGGTTGCCAGTGCGCAGGAACCCATGATATCAGGGATTCCCCCACTCCCACCTGGGGACTGGCAACCCTGAAACAGATCTCCAGCCTACAGAGATCAGTTCCCCTGAAGAAAGCGGCAGTTTCTGAGGGCAAACTTTTCAAAAGCCCCCGATCCATAGGCACCATCCCCAAATCTCCAAGAATTTCCCAGGCTTACTTTTTTCAGGAACATAAGAAGATCCCTGCTGGATCAGACCAGTGATCCATCTAGTCTAGCATCCTGTGGTCACACAGCAGCCAACCAGTTCCTCTCGAGGGCCAACAGAAGGGCATAGAGGCCGAGGCCTTCCCCTGATGTTGCCTCCTGCCTCCGGGATTCATAGGATTAGTGCCTCTGAATGCGGAGCTTCCCCTCAGTCAGCATGGCTAGTGACCATTGATAGACTTATCCTCCATGAATCTATCTAATCCCCCTTTAAAACTCTTTATTCCTGTGGCCATCACAACATCCTCTGGCAGCCAATTCCACATTTTAATCACTCTCGGTGTAAAGTAGTATTTCCCTTTGTCTATCCTGAACCTACTGCCCGTCAGCGTCATTAGATGCCCTTGAATTCTATTCTTTTGACAGAGTGAGGAAAAAAAATTCTTTGTCAACTCTCTCCACCCCATGCATAATTTTATAAGCCTCTATTTTGTGCCCACTTAGCTGTCGCTTTTCTAAACTGAAAAGTCCCAGACGCTTCACCCTTTCTTCATAGGGAAGGTGCGCCAACCCCCTAATCATCTAGGTAGCCTTCCTCTGTACTTTTTCCAGCTCTGGAGGGTCCTTTTCAAGTTATGGTGTCCAGAGCTGTTTATAGTATTCCAAATGAGGCCTCACCATTGATCTATACAAGGGCATTACAACATTGGCCATTTTACTTTCAGTCCCTTTCCTA
>NW_015169813.1:546509-551775 GCF_001447785.1 Gekko japonicus | reverse complement strand
GGAACTGGTTGGCCACTGTCTGAAACAGGTAGTTGGACTAGAGGGATCACTTGTTTGATCCAGTAGGGCTCTTCTTAGGTTCTTGTCAGGGGAAGGCCTTGGCCTCTATGCCCTGTTGTTGGCCCTCCAGAGGAACTGGTTGGCCACTGTCTGAAACAGGTAGTTGGACTAGAGGGACCACTGGTCTGATCCAGCAGGGCTCTTCTGATGTTCTTAAAGCAGAAGCAGCCAAAGGTGAGCTGGTTGTTTTTGCTATGTGACAAACATGTTGGGTTGTAAGATCTAGCAGGGGAAACAAGCTGGTTTGGCTAATTTGGGGGGCTTTGGGGGAAGCAGCCAAGAAATCAAGAGTCAAGCCCATTTCCCTGCCCTCCCCTGGTCAGTTTATTTCTTTATAGAATACAAAAGGCCCAACAAGGGCTGTTAGCTGCGATGGCTGAATGGAACCCCCAGTGATGTCAGGGGGTGTAGCATATGCAAATAAGTTATGCTAATGAGCTCCTGCACCTCTTTTTCTACGAAAAGACCCCTGGGTATTACCTGGAGGCTGGCTACCCTAAACCTGGAGATCTCTTAGAATCACAGCTGATCTCCAGACAGGGTTGCCAACTTTGGGTTTGAAAATACCAGGAGATCTGAGGGTTGAGTCCAGGAGAGTAGAGTTTAGGAAGGAGAGGGACCTCGGTAGGGCATAATGAGAGGAGAATAAGAGATTGTGCTTATACCCTGCCTGTCACTACCTGAAGGAGTCTCAGAGCAGCTTACAATCCCCCTTCCCCTCCCCACCACAGACACCCTGTGAGGTAGTTGGGGCTGAGAGAACTCTTTGGAGGACTGCTCCTGAGAGAATAGCTCTGAGAGAACTTGTGACTGACCGAAGGTCACACCATCAGCTCCATGTGGAGGAGTGGGGAATCAAACCCGATTCTCCCAGATTAGACTTTGTGCTCCTAACCACTATACCAAACCAGCTACTGAACATCTATTACTGGCACTTTCGTTGGGATACTGGTCTAGTCATACGAGGCCAACTTCAACGATTGCCATCTGCATTTTATTGTTTGCATTTAATCTACACTCTAGAGTTTATAGGAGCTGCGGTGGCTCAAGTGGTTAAGACGCTGAACTGCAGGCTGTGGAAGGTTGGTAGTTCAGCAGTTTGAGACCCAGGTTGCCGCATGACGGAGTGAGCTCCCGTCTCTAGTCCCAGCTCCTGCCAACCTAGCAGTTCGAAAGCAAGAAATTGCAAGTAGATAAATAGGTACCACTTCGGTGGGAAGGTAACAGCGTTCCGTGCGCCTCGGTGTTTAGTCAGGCCGGCTACATGACCACGAAAACATCTTTGGACAGCGCTGGCTCTTCGGCTTTGAAACGGAGATGAGCACCACAACCCTAGAGTCAGATTCGACTGGCTTTCGAGCAAGGGAACCTTTACCTTTACCTTTACTAGAGTTTACTGGTAGAATTTTATCTGTTTTATTGTAAATTATTATTGTACGCCGTCTTGAGCCTGCTTGTCAGGCAAGGCGGGTTAGAAATCGAATTAATTAATTAATTAAATAAATACACTGGCTCTCAGGAACGTCGTGCAGCCCACCTTCCAAAGCAGCCATTATCTCCAGGATAACTGTTATAAATGTTTTAAATAAATTAGGGTTGCCAGGTCCCTCTGGGCAGTTACGGGGGGTGGGGGGCTTACAAGGAGCTGGGAGTTTCATTGCACGTTTCAGTGACGCACCTACATGACTTCAACGAGACCTGTAAGTGAAATAGGCACACTGGGGCAACGCCCCGATGTGTCTACATCACTTCCAGCCAGGTCACATTGAAGTCACGTAGGCACATCACTGAAATGTTGGGCATTCTTCCTTTTTTTGGGGGGGATAACTCCCCCACACTGGCCAGCTGATCCGTGGCAGAGAGAAGAAGAAGAGAAGAGTTTGGATTTCTACCCCGACTACCCAAAGGTGTCTCAGAGCGGCTTACAAACTCCTTCCCCTTCCCCTCCCCACAACAGACACCCTGTGAGGTAGGTGGGGCTGAGAGGGCTCTTGACAGAAACTGCTCTTTTTCAAGAACAGCTCTTATCAGAGCTACGGCTTGCCCAAGGTCATCCAGCAGGTACAAGTGGAGGAGTGGGGAATCAAACCCGGTCCTCTCAGATTAGAGTCCAGGCACTTAACCACTACACCAAACTGGTGGGACCTGGCAGCAGGGGACCCTCGCCCCCAACAGGAGGATCTGGCACCAGCGTTCCCTCTAAGCTGAGTTAGTGTGAGCTAGCTCACAGTTTTTTAGCCTCCAGCTCACAGATTTTTGTCTTAGCTTGGGAAGGATGGCTCCAGGACAAACTAATTTATACAGCAGCCCAATCGCTCGCTCACAACTTTAATGCCAGTAGCTTACAAAGCAGAATTTTTGTTCACAAGATTCCACAGCTTAGAGGGAACATTGTCTGGCACCCCTAAAATAAATAATAAACAAATAAGTGATGTGCGTAATATGGAGGTCAGCCGTAAATTCCAGGAGATTTTCAGCCCCAACCTGGTGGTCGGACTCGGCAACCCTGTCTCCAGACGGCAGAGATCAGCTCCCCTGGAGAAAATGGCTGCTTTAGAGGGTGGACCCTGTGGCGTTACACCCCACTGAGGTCTCTCCCCTCCACAAACCCCGCCTTCCTCAGGCTCCACCCCCAAATCTCCAGAAATTTCCCAATCTAGAGCTGCCAGCCCTAGATACCCCGAAAGCAAACCGTACCAGCTATCGCTCAGTCTAAAAACTGAGGGTCCCCCCCCCCTTTTGGATTTTGTAGACACACATATTTCCTCCAATCAAAGGCTATAACGATCAAACGGAGAGATGGGTGGAAACGTTCCCAAGGTGGCTTTTGAAGATAAAAATGGCCCCTCTGTGAAGAGGGCCCGATACACCCAAGGAGGTCAAGCCTACCAGGGCAGTATCTTTGTGGCAGTGTTTCGGATGGCAAAGGAAAGTGAAGCAAAACACAGGGTTTTTTTTAAAAAAATAAAAATCTGTGCGCATTTCTCTAACATATCTCCACATGAAACAGCTCCGATAAAATTCTCCAGTGTCATAATTAACGCATAAATAGGAGAGGATAAAAAGTTGAGGGGGGGGAGGCACCCTCAATTCCTTTGTGAGTGATTAAAAGGGGGAAGTGGAGGGGGGGCAGGTGCTCTCTTCCTGCCGCCCGCCCCCTCAACATTTGCTTGGGCTGAATCAAATATTGTCTCCCCCTTAGTAAAAAAGTAAAATAAAAAAGATCTCCCCTCCATCAAAAGTGTCTGTCTTAATGACGCCCTCCCAACGGCCCCCTCCCAAAACCTCTCCAAGCCTTTTTACTTCCGCCTGAGAGAAAATCTCTGGATCCCCTCCAAGGATTTCTGTGTTTCTTTTTCTCTCCTTCTCGAGCTTTCAACCAAACAGACACAAATTTGCGAGCTTCAAAAATATGACATATATTAGAGCGTGTTCTTTCCCTTTCTCTGGTTGCTTCTAATCTATGCTCTTTTTTCTCACCCTGAGGGAGGAAGAAAGGAAGAAAGAAAAATTGTGCTGGATCAAACCAGTGGTCCCTCTAGTCCGGCATCCTGTCTCACACTGTGGCCAACTAGTTCCTCTGAAGGGCCAGAACTGGACCATAGAGGCTGAGGCCTTCCCTGATAGGAACATAAGAAGAGCCCTGCTGGATCAGACCAGTGGTCCCTCTAGTCCAGCATCCTGTCTCACACAGTGGCCAACCAGTTCCTCTAGAGGGCCAGCAACAGGGCATAGAGGCCGAGGCCTTCCCTGATAAGAACCTAAGAAGAGCCCTGCTGGATCAGACCAGTGGTCCCTCTAGTCCAGCATCCTGTCTCACACAGTGGCCAACCAGTTCCTCTGGAGGGCCAACAACAGGGCATAGAGGCTGAGGCCTTCCCTGGTAAGAACATCAGAAGAGCACTGTTGGTTCAGACCAGTGGTCCACCAAATCCAGCATCCTGTCTCACACAGTGGCCAACCGGTGGCCAACCAGACAGAGCATAGAGGTTGAGACCATCCCTGATAAGAACATAAGAAGAACCCTGCTGGATCAGACCAGTGGTCCATCTAGTCCAGCATCCTGTCTCACGCAGTGGCCAACCAGTTCCTCTGGAGTGAGCTGGAGGTTCCCCTCAGTCACCATGGCTAGTAGCCATTGATAGACTTACCCTGGTTCCTCTGGATGGCCAATAACAGGGCATAGAGGTCGAGGCCATCCCTGATAAGAACATCAGAAGAGCCCTGCTGGATCAGACCGGTGGTCCCTCAAATCCAGCATCCTGTCTCACACTGTGACCAACCAGTTCCTCTGGAGGGCCAACAACAGGGCATAGAGGCTGAGGCCTTCCCTGATAAGAACATCAGAAGAGCACTGTGGGATCAGACCAGTGGTCCACCAAATCCAGCATCCTGTCTCACACTGTGACCAACCAGTTCCTCTGGAGGGCCAACAACAGGGCATAGAGGCTGAGGCCTTCCCTGATAAGAACATCAGAAGAGCACTGTGGGATCAGACCAGTGGTCCACCAAATCCAGCATCCTGTCTCACACTGTGACCAACCAGTTCCTCTGGAGGGCCAACAACAGGGCATAGAGGCTGAGGCCTTCCCTGATAAGAACATCAGAAGAGCACTGTGGGATCAGACCAGTGGTCCACCAAATCCAGCATCCTGTCTCACACTGTGGCCAACCAGTTCCTCTGGAGGGCCAGCAACAGGGCAGAGAGGCCGAGGCCTTCCCTTGATAAGAACCTAAGAAGAGCCCTGCTGGATCAGACCAATGGTCCCCCTAGCCCAGCATCCTGTCTCACACAGCGGCCAACCAGTTCCTCTGGAGTGCCAGCAACAGGGCATAGAGGCCGAGGCCTTTCCCTGATGTTGCCTCCTTAGTCTGGGATTCAGAGGCTCAGTGCCTCTGAATGTGGAGGTTCCCCTCAGTCACCATGGCTAGTAGCCATTGATAGACTTACCCTCCATGAATCGATCTCATCCCCTTTTTATGCTGTTTATTCCTGCATCCTCTGGCAGCAAATTCCACATTTTATTCACTCTTCGTGTACCTTTCCTTTCGTCCATCAGCTTCATTGGATATGCATGATTTTATAAACCTATCTCATGCCCCCCCCACCCCCCGTGGTCTCTTTTCTAAACTGAGAAGTCCCAGAATAATCAGCCTTTCCTCACTGGGAAGGGGCTCCAACCCACCCAATCATCTTGGTTGGCCT
>NW_015169813.1:543039-545804 GCF_001447785.1 Gekko japonicus | reverse complement strand
CCCGCCCCCGAAGTGAAAAAATGGCAGGTCTGTGCATCCCTACAGAGGGTTAGATAGATACACAGCCTCAAAGTAGCCGGTAGACTGCAAACAATCAATTTGCAGTTTGAAAGAGGGGGGAAGTTGGTGAAAGGACCCACAATAGAAACTGACACTTGCATGGACCCAAATCAATAAGCATCTTTTTTTAAAAAAAAAGAAGAAGCAGCTTTCAGTGTGCAATAATTGGGAGAGAGATGCGAGGGTTCCTAACGAAGTAAGAAAAAGGGGTCACAGAGGGTTTCCTGAGCGAGTTTACGGTGGGGGCTGTCTCCATTAACAGAAGAGGCAGGTAACTCTGTTCATTTCCCGGATTTCTTTGATTCGTCCTAACATTTTGCACTGAAGATACCTGCCCATCACTCCCTTATTTTTGCATCCAGTGCGTTGTGGAGAGACTCCAGCAGCAAATGGCTGTGGCACTTCAAAGAAGAAGAAGAGATTGGATTTATACCCCACGCTTCACTACCCAAAGGCGTCTCAGAGCGGCTTACAATCTCTTTCCCCTCCCCCTCCCCACAACAGACACCCTGTGAGATGGGTGGGGGTGAGAGAACTTGCCCGAGAACTGCCCTTGAGAGAAACAGCTCTGAGAGAACTTGTGACTGACCCAAAGTCACACCAGCAGCTGCATGTGGAGGAGTGGGGAATCAAACCCGATTCCCCCAGATTAGAGCCCCCACTCCTAACCACTACACCAAACTGGCTCTCTCCTCTCTTTTGATAGGAGCCCATTCTCAAAGATTTATAATCATTCTTACGTTTGTATGCTACTTTCTCAAGCGTACAACAACCCTGTAAGGTGGTTTGGCATTACTAGGCTCATATTGCAGAGGGAGTTTGGTGAGACTGACTGTGCTGAGACCACTGGATGAGTTCCTGGCAATTCTGAGTCATCCTGAGCTGAGTCAGAATCATCACTGAAAAAGGAGCAACCAGGTGAGGGCCCCTGACCCCAGGTGATAGAGGACATGAGTTTTCTGACTCATCCCTAAACCTAACCCCATTGGGAGAGAGTCCATCAGAGACATGGCAACAGTGGCCTTGCATCCTTCCATTCGGCCAGGATCCCCCTGCAGCCCATCAGAGGGAGGGGGGACAACCAGTCCTCAAGCTCTTGGACCACCAGGAGGAGTCTCCCCTCCCCAGGTCCCCCCCCCCCAGTTCATTCCCTTTCAACAATAGGGATTACTCTTTGCTGCCACCAGCAGGCTGTTAATAGAACTGCCGTCTGATGGCCTGCAGTCAGAGCCCTGTATAAAAACCGGAATCCACTTCTGAATTCAGCCAACATGGAGGCAGGGGTATAATTCTAGAAATCGCTCCAGTTAGAGATATTCCCAACTTTCCGCGCTTCTCTCTTATGCTTTGATAAGCGTAAGCCAAACGAAGAGGCTCTTCCCATGGTCGCAAAGAACAAATAACTCCAGTTGCAGGGGTAAAAAAGGAAAGCTTATATTTAAGTAGATAATCATTGGGTACAAGAAGTAAAAGTGTACAGTCGAACACCAGAAGACTACAATGTCTGAGCATAGAAACAATGAAACAGGAATAACTGCAGCCGTGTTTCCCTGTGTCAATAATTTATCTCTACAAGGTTTGAGAGAGAGAGAGAGAGAGACACTGGCTCTTCGGCTTTGAAACGGAGATGAGCACCGCAACCCTAGAGTCGGATTCGACTGGCTTTCGAGCAAGGGAACCTTTACCTTTACCTTTACAAAACGTAAAAGTGTACAGTCGAACACCAGAAGACTACAATGTCTGAGCATAGAAACAATGAAACAGGAATAACTGCAGCTGTGTTACCCTGTGTCAAAAATTTATCTCTACAAGGTTTGAGAGAGAGAGAGAGAGAGACACACACACACAAAAATATCTCAGTGGTTCCAGGTTTATCATTTGGGCTCTGTTTATCTCAGGTTTACCTTCTTGCTCCATATAGCTGGTCATCTGCTTCACACTCTGTCAGAGTCCCGCAGCAATCAGTTCTCAACAACATTCCTTCAGAAGGTTCAAGTTTATTGAGTACAGTAAGCGCAGGTCATCTGTGCATACATTCTGTTTCAGAACCAGGGGTCATTTCGTAGAAAAAGAGGTGCAGGAGCTCATTAGCATAACTATTTGCATATGCCACACCCCCTGACATCACCGGAAGTGCGTCAGAAGGCAACACCCACTGCTCAGGCTCCACTGGACTGTTTTGGATTGCTAGCTATTGGGGAGGGGGACGTGCAGATCTGTCCTCACAGAGGAGGGAGAGCTTGTACCTGAATAAAACTTGGTCTTAAAGGTGCCACTGGACTGTTTAGGGCCGGGGGGCTGGGAGAGGGGGGCTCTGCAGCTTACCTGGCTGCTTCTTGCTCTGATGGAGGGCTGCTGGGAGCAGGGGGTGGGGCTTGTTGCATATGCCTGCCCCCTGAGCTCTTTACTGCCGGAGCTCCGCTCCTGTGCGCTCCTGCAGGAAATGACCCCTGGGCTACACAAACTTAGACTGGGGGGGGTCTTACAAACACACACACATCTGTATTTTCCTCTGGGATATTTTGGCTGTGGTCACACGGAACATCAGCCATGTTACAGAGACGGAAGATAGGCGGATTTTCCGGGCGTGATCACAGCGCCACATCTGGGAAGCGTAGAGCTCCTGTGCCGAACCCGAGGCTTCCCGCCGAAGATGCGGGGTAAAAAACTAGTACCTCCGAGGTACTAGTTTCCGGAAACCGCGT
>NW_015169813.1:533013-542842 GCF_001447785.1 Gekko japonicus | reverse complement strand
CCTCTCCGGTAAGCCCACCACCCGCCTTCGGATGTGCAGATACGATTGCTCAGTCATGCGTATGCACAAACTTCGGTTTTTTTAAAAAATCCATCCCATTTGCCACGGAAGCGGCGCCTAGCAATTGCTGGTGTGATTGCGCCGCACTGCTTCTTTGCCGCGCTGCAGGATCATCGTGTGATTGGCACCTGCCCCCTAACCACGGGACCTCGAAGGGAGGTCTGATCGTGCAACCACGCGTTATTTTCCTCCGGGGCAAACAGCCACGCTTCCCCCCCGCATTTTCCGGCCTGTATGAGCCTTTGGAAGGTTTTGGTGGTAAATGCAGTATGGTGATGCAGTAAGAGAGGAGCAAGGCAACCGAAAGCCATTCCTGATCCCCGGCAGGCGTGGAAATAGAGAGGGGGACAGTGCGACGGCTGGTGGTTTCCTAGCATCCTGGCCCACTAACCTACTTTGAGCATAATCGCTACGAGATAGCACTTTCTATGGCAGCTGTTACGTTGGGCAGCTGCGGTGGGGGGAGAATCAAAGTGGAAGGAGTCAGAGAGATTGGTTTTGGGTCAGAAAGATAAGCCGCCCGCCGTCTGCTCGGCTGCACAGCTGCCCACCTGCAGCTCGGGAGGGATTGTTCAGAGGCCGCGGGCGGTTCGACGGGGAAACAAAAGCCCACCTGGGAGGCCTTTTCTGAAGGCCGAAGATGAGGGCAGTGAGCGGGGCATGTTATGGAAGCACACACGCTGTGGGAAGTAACCCGCAAGGGAATTAAGGGAGTGACCGAAATGTCCCCTAAAGTGAAACTGGAAATTAATGAGGAGGTTCTTCGTTGGGTGGAGCATTGGTAGATGATTTTTTTTAATTATTTGTAGAAGACTGGTGAAATATCTTAGGGCCAGGTTCACACGTTGCTCTGAGAGCCAGTTTGGTGGTGTAGTGGTTAAGTGTGCGGACTCTAATCTGGGAGAACCGGGTTTGATTCCCCACTCCTCCACTCGCAGCTGCTGGATGACCTTGGGCAAGCCGTAGTTCTGTCAAAGCTGTTCTCTCAAGGACAGTTCTGGAAAGAGCTCTCAGTCTCAGCCCCGCCTACCTCACAGGGTGTCTGTTGTGGGGACGGGACGGGAAAGGAGTTTGTAAGCCACTCTGAGACTCCGAGTGAAGGGAGGGGTATAAATCCAATCTCTTCTTCTTCTTCGTCTTCTTCTGAGTTCCCCACTGCTTTCCCACTGCCCCCACCTTCCCAAGGTCAGACATCCTCAATTCAGTGTGGATTTCCGCTGCTCTGCTCCTGTTGGATGTCGGCCTCTCTTTGGCAAGGGATCACCCCTAAAGCTGAGAACACGGTTGCCAACTCTGAGTTGGGATATTCTTGAAGATTTGGGCCTGGGGCCTGGGAAGGGGGGGTTGGGGGGCGGAAGGACTTCAGTGGGATATAATGCTGTAGTGTCCACCCTCCAAAGCCACCGTTTCCTCCAGGGAAACTGATCTCTGCCACCTGGAGATCAGTTGTAATCCTGGGGGATCTCCAGGCCCCACCTGGAGGCTGGCAACCCTAGCTCAGTAGGAAATTTGACACGTGTGATCCTAAGCAGAGTTACTTCTTCCTGAGTTTTCTGTTCACTAGAACGGGTTTAAAAGGGTGTGAATCGGTCTTGGATTGCACTGGAAAGTTGCCCGCCTCAATTCAAATGCCTCCGTTTCCGTTTCAGTGCTCCCTTGTGAGGAACGAACCCCTATGCATTTTCATACCTGTTGCTCTTTTCTCGTGATGAGTTTTCCCCCATTAAAATAGCTACATTTCCATGTTATTTTTTGTGTCAGTGGTGTATAAATACTCCATAACTTGTGGGTGTGTGTGTGAAATGCTTCCGACCAGCTCTGTAGTGAGAAATTTTGGACAGGTAGGGCATGGGGAAATCTTGTGGGGCAGCGGGGGAGGAGGGAGGGAGGAGGGAGGGGCAGCCACACACCTTTCCCAGGCTTCCCAAGTACTTACCGTGATTCAGCGGGGGACAAAGACATCTTCACAGGATCATTCCCGCGGGGACAACAGATTCGCCGCACCATGCCGTCGCCAGGAAGTGTCACCGGGCGACGCTCTGGCAATGGGGCTGGAAACTCGATGGTACCTTTGAGTTTTCAGCCCCATTACCAGAGCGTTGCCCAGCGTCACTTCCTGGCGACGGCATGGTGCGTTACAGGGAGGAACGTTCTGGCCGGGGAGCATGTGTCCCCCGCCAGAATGCAGTAAGTACTTGGGAACCCTAACCTTTCCTGAACTCCAAGCACCAGTGATTTTGCCACTTGGAGATCAGGCCCGGGCAGTCCCTGCTAGAAAAACAGCATTTAAAGGTGTCACGAGTTTGGGTGCCGGTCAAAGGGAGTCCAAGGTCAGGAGCCAAGAAGACGGTGCAAAGTCCAAAAAGCCAAGCCGGGGTCAGGAGCCAGAAACAAAAGCTGGGGGTCCAAAGGTCTAGGTGCAAAAGTCGAGCCGGAGTGGATGCTAGCAGTACGAAGCTGACTTGTTGCCTCCACGAAGGGTACTGCCCAGAGTGTGGCGTTTAATGCTGCTACCGATTAGCCAGCTGCACGATTAGTCCTGTTAGAACTCTGGGCTGGCTGAGCGTCTCCCTTGTAGCCTGGCCTCTCTTCGCCTACTTGCTAAGTTTTGCTGCAGTCGCTCCCTTAAATGAGTCACACGTGAGGGTGAGTCAGGAGGACACTCAGCTTGCAGTTCTTCCTTCTTATCTGGGCCAGGTGTGAAGGCTGCTGTTACAGGCACTTACCAGCTATCCTCCTCTGCTGCTTCAGAGGGGCCAGCTGTGGTTTCTGCAGGCTCTGTCAGCTCATCCTCATCCATGCCCATGACAAAAGGGTTCCACTGATCAGCTGGAGGGCCCTTTAAATCTTGGAGGAGGGGAGGGAGAGGGGCGGCTTCAAGGTTTAAGGGGCCCTCCAGCTGATCGGCGGCCACATGCTCCTGCTAATCAGCTGGAGGGCCCTTTTAATGTCACAGGAGAGGAGGGGGGAGGGAGAGGGGCAGCGGGGCAGTAACTGCTGTGGGGCACGTGTCACATTTAAGGGGGCAGAGCCCCCAAATGCCCCACCGTAGATACGGGCCAGCCCCATGAATGGCTGGCCTCCAAAATGTCCTATAATTAACAACCTCGCTTGGGTCTTGGAGACGGAGGGCCATGGCTTCCTTGTTTGAGTCAATCCATCTCATGTTGGGTTCTTCCCCTTTTCCTGCTGTCTTCAACTTCTCCTAGCATGATTGTCTTTCCCAGTGACTCTTGTCTTCTCATGATGTGACCAAAGTACGACAGCCTCAGTTTAGTCATTTTAGCTTCTAGGGAGAGTTCAGGCTTGATTCGATCCAGAAACATGCTTATTTGCAGGGCTATTTTTGGGCAGGAACGCACAGGAACAGAGTTCCGGCTGGCTCCTGAGTTGGCCACACCCAGCAGGAACTCATTAGCATAACAGGCCACACCCAACAGCAGGAACTCATTAGGATTGGCTACAGTAGGGGTGTGTGGCCTAACATGCAAAGGAGTCCCTGCTACAAAAAAAGGCCCTGGGTTTTGACAATAAACAAGGTAAACAGAATAAGAAGGGAAAGGTGGGTGTGGCTGGATGAGCACACTTCTGGCAACAGGGGGCTGCGGCCTAATATGCTAATGACCTGTGGTGTCAGGGTGTTGCCTATTATGCTAATGAGTTCCTGCTGGGCTTTTTCTACAAAAAACGCCCTGCTTATTTGTCTTTTGGGCAGTCTACGGTATCCATAAAACTCTCCTCCAACACTAAATCTCAAATGAATCAACTTTCCTCCTCTCATCTTTTTTCAGTGTTCAGCTTTCATACCGATACAGAACAAATTTTGAGTCCAGTGGCGCCTTTAAGTATGTGTGCACACAAAAGCTTCTACCTTAAATAAAACTTTGTGGGTCTTAAAGGTGCCACTGGACTCAAACTTTGCTCTGTTGCTTCAGTCCAACACGGCTACCTGCCTGAATCTATAACCATACATAGTAATGGTGAATATACTATGGCATGAATTATCTTGATTTTGGTCACCAGCGACACATCCTCACGCTTAAGAATCTTTTCTAGCTCCTTCATGACTGCCCTTCCCAGCCTCTGTCTCCTTCTGATTTCTTGGTTGCCGACTCCCTTTCGGTTGGACGATGGAGCCAAGGAGTAGAAAAACTTTAACTGTTTCAGTGCCTTCACATTAAAAACCTAAAAGAAGCAAACCAATAATCGGCGAGATCGAAAAGAGGGAAACCCACACCGATCAGAAAGACAACATATGTAACTTTTTTTCCCCAAAAAACTTTTATTCTGGATATAACATATTCAACATTTAATTACTGTGTCTTATTTAAGAAAATACTGGGGATTTTGAAAGAAAGGCTGTGGTCACATGGTTATTTTGATCGGGTTTCCTCCATATAATGGCTTCCTGCAATGCTTCTCCCTGCCCACATGTAATATAATTCCCCTTTTCTTTCCCATTTTCCTTTCGCGTCTCAAGGTAACAATCTTATTTTATATAATTCAAACTTTTCAATATTTCAACTCTCAATAATTATCTAAACACAGTAAATTATTTTTAACATCCCAATTATTTTCTAAATATTCTTTAAAATCCTTCCATTCTTCAAAAAAGTCTTTATCTTCTTTGTTATTCAATTTTTTTGTTAATTTGTCCATTTCAGCCATAAACAAAACTTTCCGTATCCATTCCCATTTGTCAGGTATTTTGTCCTGCTTCCAAAATTGTGCATATGTCATTCTCGCAGTGGTAATTAAGTACCACAACAGAGGGTTTTTTGCTACATTTACTTCTTCCATCTTTAAACCTAGAAGTAGTATCTCCGGTTCTTTTTTAAAGGTACATTTCAAAAAATTTTGCATCTCCTCATGCACCTCTGTCCAAAAAGTCACAGCTTTATCACAAATCCACCACATATGATAAAAAGAGCCTTCGTATTTTTTACATTTCCAACATTTGTTAGACATATGACAACATATGTAATCTTAAAAAGCATGAGACAATTTATCTCCGCTGATTTCAGAGCATCACTAAATTCACCCTGGTGGGCAAGCCACTGTTTTATTTAAGAAAATACTGGGGATTTTGAAAGAAAGGCCGTGGTCATACGGTTATTTTGATCGGGTTTCACCGCTGTTCCCTCTCGCATTTAAAATTCCTGAACAGACGCCCAAATCTGTCTCCCGCACTGAAGTGGGCTCACACGCGCAATCCTTCCAGTTCCCTAGCGAGTTTCCCGACACCGGGAAAATCAAGTACTTTCTGGGTATTTGTGCTTTGAACCCACGATTTCGCCAATCTGGACAGCCATCTCTCGCAATGACTGCGATCAGGTCGTCTGACCATCTTTCACACGATGAGGTTTCCCCCCCCCCAGCTTCCGCCTTTGTGCGCATGAGCAATCCTGCACTGAATAAATTCAGTGTTTAAACATTCAAGCGCACATATAGACGCCAGTGCTTGTTAGTACGTTGCCAGTTCATTTTGTTCGCTGTTCAGGGTGGGGTAACCTGTTAAAAAAAAGGAGTACGGCGAGTCCAAGTGGGGGCGTTGATTCGACCGTGTGCATATGCACATGCGCAAAGCAATTTAAAAAAACCTAACAAACTCGTGCTGCGCCACCCAAGCAGCAGCGCAGCTATCTAGACGGTGCCCAGAGCCTTGTCATGCAGTGCTTGCAGTTTGGGGAGGGATGTGTGATCATCCCAACATGAGAAAAAAAAATCTCCTATCAAATCTATAGCGGGAACAAATCCCAATAAGCTTGCTGTGTGACCACAGCCAAAAAGTCACCTGGATTTCTGATTTTGTTTTGCTTATTTTTAGTTATTTATACCCCACCTTTCTCCCCGACGTGACTTGCAGATTCTCCTGTCTTCCATATTACCCTCACAACAACCATCCTGTGAGGTAGTTAGGCTGAGAGTGAGTGACTGATCTCAGGAACTTCCATGGCCCGAGTGGGGATTTGAACCTGGGTCTCGAGGATCCTAGTATGGCATTGTAACCACTACATCTCTCCGGCTTTATCACAAAATTCTCTGTCCCCCTGTCCCTCTCCCCCCCCCCTTTACCTATGGCTACTTCCTATTTATCAAGATGTTTCATAAATGTCTAATATTTTTTTTGAGCCCCCGGAGGGGATTTTTTATTATTTTTTATCACTACAAAAACTACAACAGAAGAAAAGGGAGGGGAAGCTACATATACAGGGTAAAGTGAAGAATCCACTACTAACTAAAAGCCCAAGAGAGGAGATCCTCCAACTAGCTTAGTTATATCAAGTCTTCCCATCATTGATCCCTTTATAAACTGAGTCAAACATAAATGTCTAATATTGATTGATTGATTGGCGTTACATACTGAGAGCCTGTTTGGTGTAATGGTTAGGAGCACGGATTCTAATCTGGGAGAACAGGGTTTGATTCCCCACTTCTCCACATGCAGCTGCTGGTGTGACCTTGGGTCAGTGTCAGTCATAAGTTCTTCCAGAGCTGTTCTCTCAAGGGCAGTTCTTGAGAGAGCTCTCTCAGCCCCATCTCTCAGTCTGTTGTGGGGTGGGGAAGAGAAGGAGATTGTAAGCCGCTCTGAGACTCTGAGTGAAGGGTGGGGTATAAATCCATTCTCCTCCTCCTCCACTCAAGGTGGATTATACAGTCAGTCAATACAATCAACAGGATGGGATATTCGGTAAACAATGGAATAGGATTTAGGTTGTAGAACCAACCAGGATTTTTGAAAAACAAAGCTGAAGCAAAGCAAATGGTTAACATGACACATGAAATGATGCAGAATTACTGCGGGGTCCAGCAAACTATATGTGGTAGTATAGACCACAGTCCCTAACAATTTACCCAAGTAACTTTGTGAAGCTGTTTCTACAGCATGACTCTATTACCCGCATAGAGAAGCCCTCTTGAAGAATTCAGTTTTGCATAGTTTTCAGACACCCAGGAGAGAGAGAGCCATTTCACAAGGAGCCAGAACAGAGAAGCCACCTGTAAGAGTGGTGGACTCTAATCTGGGAGAACCGGGTTTGATTCCCCACTCCTCCACTTGCACCTGCTGGTGTGACCTTAGGTCAGTCACATGTTCTCTCAGAGCAGTTCTCCCAGGAGTAGTCCTCGAAAGAGCTCTCTCAGCCCCACCGCTCACAGGCAATGCTCCCTCTAAGCGGTGGAGTCTTGTGAGCAAAAATTCTACTTTGTGAGCTACTGGCATTAAAGTTGTGAGTGAGCAATTTGGCTGCTGCATACATTAATCTGCTCTGGAGTCATCCTTTTCCTGAGCTAAGGCAAAAAATGTGTGGGCTGGAGGCTAAAAAACCGTGAGCTAGCTCACACCAACTCAGCTTCGAGGGAACACTGCTCACAGGGTGTCTGTTGTGGGGAGGGGGAGGGAAAGGAGATTGTAAGCCATAAATCCAATCTCCTCCACCTCCTCCTCCTTGATATTGCCCATTTGCAGGCTAGAACCTGCAGAAGGCTTCACTCAGATGAGCACAGTTGTCATGGTGGAGCATAAAGGGAGAGGCGGTCTCACAGATCCAAGGGTCCAAGGCAATGCTCCCTCTAAGCTGTGGAGTCTTGAGAGCAAACATTCTACTTTGTGAGCTACTGGCATTAAAGTTGTGAGTGAGCGATCTGGCTACTGTATAAATTAGTGCTTTCTGGAGCCATCCTTCCTGAGCTAAGACAAAAATCTCTGAGCCAGAGGCTAAAAAACTGAGCTAGCTCACACTAACTCATCTTAGAGGGAACACTGGTCCAAGGCCATAAATGGCTTAACAGCTAAGGTGGAGGGCAGAACAGAGGGCCGCACCAATGCAGAATCAAGAGATTAAAAAAAAATTGGTTCCATGGAGATTGTATTTCACGCAAAGATCCCTCCGCATCCCGCAAGCATTCCTCGTTGGGAATCTGTTAGGTAACCGTCTCTCAAAGCGTTTCCCACTTTATCCCCACCTTCTCTTCTCTTCCTTAATAGCCAAGGGGCACGTACAGTTCTTTTGCCCAGGCTACAGTAAGATGCACAGAGCACGCAAAACGTCCGCCTGTAGAAAAGGAAAGAGTAAAGAAAAGAAGAGGAGCTGCGGTGGCTCAAGTGCTTAAGACGCCCAACTGCAGGCTGGAAGGTCGGTAGTTCGGCAGTTCGAGACCCGGGTGCCGCGTGATGGAGTGAGCGCCCGTCTCTGGCCCAAGCAGTTCGAAAGCAAGAAATTGCAAGTAGATAAATAGGCTCTTCGGCTTGGAGACGGAGATGAGCACCGCAACCCTAGAGTCAGATTCAACTGGCTTTTGAGCAAGGGAAACCTTTACCTTTAAAAAGAAGAAGAAGAGGAGGATGAGGAGATTGGATTTATACCCAAGCCTTCACTACTTGAAGGGGTCTCAAAGCGGCTTACAATCTCCTTTCCCTTCCTCTCCCCATAACAGACACCTGTGAGCAATGTTCCCTCTAAGATGTGGAGTCCTGTGAGCAAAAATCGTACCTTGTGAGCTACTGGCATTAAAGTTGTGAGCAGGAGATTTGGCTACTGCATAAATTAGTTTACTCTGGAGCCACCCTTCCTGAGCTCAGACAAAAATGTGTGAGCCGGAGGCTAAAAAACTGTGAGCTAACTCACACTAATTCAGCTTAGAGGGAACACTGCCTGTGAGGTAGGTGGGGCTGAGAGAGCTCTTTCGAGAACTGCTCCTGAGAGCACAGCTCTGAGAGAACTTGTGACCGACCCAAGGTCACACCAGTAGCTGCATGTGGAGGAGTGAGGAATCAAACCCGGTTCTCCCAGATTAGAGTCCACGCTCCTAACCACTACACCAAACTGGCTGTCTTCTCTGGCTATCTTCAGAGGAGCCTACATTCTGTGTCTCAGAACTATCGTGCATTCTGAGGAAGAAGAAGGTGAGGACAGAGCACATGCAGAGGTGCAAGGGACAGATCGTTCTGCAACAGGAATGGTTGGACAGTCCAATCAAACCCTAATGAAGGGATAACAGAGACTTAGCCCTCTCCCTGCGGAGGCTGACTGTACAGCCGGAGACGCAAAGCGTGCAGAGACACACTAGGCACCCTCCTCTATTTAATTTATTTGCACACAGTTTGGGGATCAGTGGGTTTTCTGGCTACCCTCCAGCCCTTTAATCCTGTTCTCAGCTTTGCTTTCACACTAAGCACTTGGTAATCCTCTTTCACCTCTGCATTTTCTCTCCTTAGCTCTCTTCCTATCTATAGAGACAGAGGAGAACTCTCCTGCTTCCTCTCTCTCTCCTTGTGTGACTTGAACTTGAGAGCCTTTATTTTCACACAGTTTCCTGTTTCTCCTCCTCCCCACTTGGGATTGCCCGGTCCCCCAGAGGGACTATGAATGAATATACCAGAAGTCTCAAAAAAAGTGGAAATGGCCCAGGCCTCTCTCAGCTTCTGGGAAGCCTTGCTTGCCTGCCCTAACCCATAAGAACATAAGAGAAGCCAAATGTTGGATCAGGCCAGTGGCCCATCCAGTCCAACACTCTGTCACACAGTGGCCGGGGTGTTTCTGTGCCCTCAGGATCTGGGAAGTCTTGCTTGCCTGTCCTAACCCATAAGAACATAAGAGAAGCCAAATGTTGGATCAGGCCAGTGGTCCATCCAGTCCAACACTCTAGGTGCGTTCAGACGGGGTGTTTCTGCCGGCATAAACTGCACCGGTTCCAACCGGTGCAGTTTATGCCAGCAGAAACACGATCACACTTACCTCCTGTCTGCGGATCCCTTCGGTGGACGCCC